>NC_091562.1:36162643-36165143 GCF_042767895.1 Penaeus vannamei
GATTAGAGGAGGAAGGGGAGGAAGAAGAAGAAGAAGAGGAGGAGGGGAGGAAGGGGAGGGAGTAGGTGCCTAAAACTGGGATTTGATAACGCGTGAAGAAAAAAAGTACGTAATCCACGAGTGAAAAAATCACGAAGGAATGTGTGTGTGTGTGTGTGTATATATATATATATATATATATATATATATATATATGTATATATGTATATATGTATATATATATATATATATTTATTTATTTATATTCGTTTTTTACAACGATTCCCGACTGAAAAGAAAATCGAAAATCGATCGCGCTGCAACAAAGACACCCAATCGGACGCCATAAAAAGCCCAATCAAACAAACAAAAATTCACAACTAAAAAACAAAACAACTTGAAATGTCTAAGATCAAAAATGAAGAAAGACCGGATATGTAGGAGGGAGAGAGGGGAGAGGGGAGGGGGTTGGAGGATGGAAGGATGAAGAGGAGAAGTAAGGGGAGAGTAGGAGACATGAGGATGTAGGGGGAGAGTGAGGGGAGAGGGAGAAGGAAAGGGAGAGGGAGATGGAGGGGGACATAATGATGTAGGGAGAGGGAGAGGGAGAGGAAGAGGGAGGGGGAGGGAAGGGGACATGAGAATGTAAGGAGAGGGAGGGGGACATGAGGATGTAGGGAAGAGAAGGGGAAAGAAGAATATAGGGAGGGAGTAGGAGGACGTAGGAAGGAAGAGAGGAGGGGAAGGATTAAGGGAAGGGAGAGGGGGGGGGGTATAAGGGCTTCCGCGGATGCTCAGCTCACGCCCGCTTCACAATGGGCGGCCAAGTCGGATGTCTAAGCTAATCACACGAGCCGCCGCGTCTGGTTACTTTCTTAATGGTGTTATTAAGTTATGTTTCTTTTCTTCTTTCTCCTTTTTTTATTTCCTTCTTTCTATCTTTCTTTCATCTCTCTCTCTCGCTCTCTCTCTCTCGCTCTCTCTCTCTCGCTCTCTCTCTCTCGCTCTCTCTCTCTCCCTCTCTCTCTCTCTCTCTCACTTGCTCTCTCTCTCTCTCTCTCTTGCTCTCTCTCTCTCTCTCTCTTCCTCTCTCTCTCTCTCTCTCTTGCTCTCTGTCTCTCCCTCCCTTCCTCTCTCTCTCTCTCTCTCTTGCTCTCTGTCTCTCTCTCTCTTGCTCTCTGTCTCTCTCTCTCTTGCTCTCTCTCTCTCTCTCTCTCTCTTGCTCTCTCTCTCTCTCTCTCTCACTTGCTCTCTCTCTCTCTCTCTCTCACTTGCTCTCTCTCTCTCTCTCACTTGCTCTCTCTCTCTCTCTCTCTCTCTCTCTCTCTCTCTCTCTCTCTCTCTCTCTCTCTCTTACTCGCTCTCTCTTGCTCTTGCTCTCTCTCTCTCTCTTGCTCTTGCTCTCTCTCTCTCTCTTGCTCTTGCTCTCTCTCTCTCTCTTGCTCTCTCTCTCTCTCTCTCTTGCTCTCTCTCTCTCTTTCTCTCTCTTTCTCTCTCTTTCTCTCTCTCTCTCTTGCTCTCTCTCTCTCTCTCTCTCTTGCTCTCTCTCTCTCTCTTGCTCTCTCTCTCTCTCTTGCTCTCTCTCTCTCTCTTGCTCTCTCTCTCTCTCTTGCTCTCTCTCTCTCTCTCGCTCTCTCTCTCTCTCTCTCTCTCTCTCTCTCTCTCTCGCTCTCTCTCTCTCTCTCGTCTCTCTCTCTCTCATTCTCTCTGTATTTTCCGCCCGTGCAACCAAATTCCCTTTTCCTTCAAACGTCCCTACATTTCCCCCTAAAAAGAAAAGAAAAGGAAAGTAAAGAAAAGAAAGAAAAAACGCTATGAGGACCACCTATCTAGCCCTCGACCCATCAAAACCAAACGCTCTCAGGGACGCCATAAATCAGTTCTGTCTCTTTTCATGACTAAAAACTTGCAGCAAAACAATATAGCAATCAGTCAGTCATTTAAAACAATAACAGTTACCATATACCTAACAACTAACAATACTTATAAATCTAACAATAACAATACCCAGAACAACAAAAAATAAGCTACCACATATCTAACAACAATACCCATAAAAAAATAACCAATAATAAACTACCATACACCTACCAAACAACAACAAACAAACAAACGAACAAAAGGCAACACAAAACATCAAAACAAACCCAGCAACAGCAATAAAACGCGCCACGCCATTCCAAGCACGAAAGCAGACGGTCCATAAAGCAAAGTTCATCCTCAGTCGCCGCCGCCGTCGCCGTGGGGGCAAGCAAGCAAGCAAGCAAAGAAGCGGGCGCGCAGACAAACAAAAAAGCTACCTGTGCCTGGGCGATAGAGATGCTCGCGCGGAGATCAAGGCCGGGAGAGAGGGAGGGAGAGGGGAGGGAGGGAGAGAGGGAGATGGGAGGGAGAGAGGGGAGAGAAGGGAAGGAGGGAGAAGGGAGGGAGAGAAGGGAGGGAGAGAAGGGAGGGAGAGAAGGGAAGGAGGGAGAAGGGAGGGAGGGAGAGAGAGAGAGAAGGAAGGGAGGGTGGGAGAGGG
>NC_091562.1:36180143-36185143 GCF_042767895.1 Penaeus vannamei
AATGTATATAATTATTATGAGATAATAAAGTATATATAAATCGACTGATAACTTGCATTGAAGTAATGGAGGTTGTCTGTGGTGATTCATTTTCTTTGTAACTCATCTTTGTGTTACAAAATACAGTTTCTCTGATGCACAATTCACGCTCAATATGTGTCATTCACTCTCACAATACAAATCTCACGGGCCAGAGGATTACAATGACGTCACTACCGGATTAGTGGCGCCAGTGGTTCTGTTTCAGAAATGGCTATAGCAGACGACGTTTTATGTATAGAAGGAGCAATTTCAAAAGACAACACATAAACGAATAGATTATGCGATTTAATTATTTCTTAATGAACTTGGGCACAAAAAATATCACCACAAATTATACACCCTTTATGTACACAGTGGTCAGTCTTTAACGTTATTAGTTTAGGAGTATATATGTTATTAAAGCACAAGTCTGTGTCTCTGCATTTTTATTGTGACAGAGGTACATTATCACAATCTGTACATATTAACTCGTTAATTTGTAAACGTTCGTTCATCAATCTTAATCTATGCATAAACATTATGTGCACGTGTAAATAAATGCACACCCAAACATAAACATATTTTCATGAAACCCTCTATTTTCTCTATAATTATCCTTGCTACTTTTTGTGCGTGGAATCAATGGGGTATGATATGTATGTCAAAATTTTGCCGTGCCTAAAAATGATTGTTTATTTTGTATTACCACATTAAAAAATATATATAATGTGTTATGGAATGGAGAGTACTTCTGGAAAATGTATCATAGTTCCTTTATCTTACAACACTTAAACCTATGGACAGATTACGCAGGGAGACCATCACTGTGCCTTCCAAGGTGTTGATATATAGTGAGGCATGGTAATAAAACAGCTGAAATAAGTAATATATTTTTTTCTTTTCCACACCGAAAGACGCGTTCAGACATTACAATTTCTTCAAATACAAAACACAATCCGAAATACAAACGCGGATTGCAGAGACTGACAAGCCATATCACAATTACAATCACAGTTGTTATCACCACAGCCGGATATTGTTTGAGGCTAAGAAGAGCTCCGTTTTAAGCCATTTTAAAATCTTCAGATAAAGACAAAAACACCGTAGATCTCAAGTACTGCCAGCTGATTATTTATTATTATTTTTTTTTGGGGGGTCAAATGCGTCATAAACAGTTAAATTCAGTCTGTACAGTGTTTTGACTTGTATATAATTATGATACACAGAAGAATCATACAGCGAAGAAATAAATGTTGCAATGAAACGAGAACATTGTACTTATGACAAGTATGGTTGTGGTTACGTACTCAAAGTTAGATCTGTAAAGCGGCAATTATTTTACTCCTTGGTTTATAGATCAGCCACGCTTGTTTTTCCCGATTGTCGAAAATAAGAATAATTGAGAAATCGGCTTTTATTTTTTCCTGCCGCCCCTAATCCGATACGATTTTAGTACAATGTGAACAAAATGGAAATATTTGTAAAATCAACTCTTTTTATATTACCGCTGATGTTCAAGATAACCAACCATCTTGAAAATAAATCAATGCAGATGCAACAACAACAATAACAAAATGATAAATAAAGATAAAAGATTAAAAAAAATAATAAATCGATGGTACCCACCGTTTGTCTCAAGCACAGTATGTCACCAGTTCTATCAAAGTCTGCGGGCACATTTATTTTTTTTCCGCCTGTCACATGTTTCCAGAAATCAAATAACTATTCTAAAAAGAAAGTCAAAACACCCAATTATTTTTATCTTTATTTTACTACCGTCTGTTAGAGGTTTTCATATCTAAAACCCGTAAATCAAGGAATAAAATCAGTGTAGCCTAAACAAATATAAGATATTTGCGTCCGCTTGCTCGTCTCATCATAACTATAACTTATATAACTATAACTTATAACTTATTGGATAAAGTCTCAGCATTGTTATTTTACCCACCAATAGTACTTGGATGTAAGAAATAGCTGCTATTTAATGTTTCTTGCGAGATGAAATCTCTGAAGAAAGTACGATGTATTGTTATGAAAAATAGTGTTGGACATGATTATAATTCTATCGTTTCTTCGTAATAACCTTAATTTATGGATATCGCGTAATGCAATTACATAATTCAAACTGAATATCAAATATTCAGTCTGAATTCATTTGATTACGACGTATTTATAAAGATGTGCATTTGAATAATCGACTGAAGACACCCAGGCATGCTCCAGGGGCAGGCTCTTTTAATGTGCAAATAATTTCAACCCTGTGCTCAAAAGCACACCCCGTGGACACATTTTTTCACCCTTTAAATCATTGGCCGTATTTTTTCTTTTTTTTAGTTTGCCCTCAGTATGCGACCTTTTTATTATCATTTATGTTTTTATTTAATTTTCTCGTAATTCTAAGTGACGTACTCGAATTGAACTACACCTAGACTGGTCGCTTTGTTAAAGCATCCTTTGAAAATGGGAGATTTAAAGTATATAATTATAAATAAGAGGTAAATCAACAAAAGCGAGAGGGGTGGGGGGCAGGATGTTAGGGATACCACGGTGGGAAAACAAGGGTAACGCTGAAATTCCCACTCTGATAAGGTTTTAGGTGATACAAGAACACCATAGACGCAAGCTGTAATCTTCATACATATTTCATTAGATTAACTGCGGTTCAAATGACAAAATTGGTATCTTAGTAAAAACATGGGATCTGGGAAAAAAGTCCTGATGTTAAATGTACTTGGCAATTATAAAGAAGAAATGCATAGAGTGATTCCTTACTGAGAGTAGGCTAGTCGCTTGTCTTTCAGATCTACGTGAATTGATTAAATACTGAAACTACTGCGTTATCGACGAATTTCGATAGATACTAAGGTTAAGGATGAGTAATTCCATGCAGAAGTTTTGTTAAATGATAAGTACTCTCGAACGAAAGTAAAAAGTGTTTCCTTGACAGGTACAGAACTCAATTTTCAATTCTTACATATTTTTAAATCAGATTCTAGAAAAAATCCGTTTGTTGCATTTTTCACTTTATCACTTGAGGGAATAGTTACCTCTGCGATGGTTCTCGTAACGGGTTGACTCAATACCCATCAGCTGTAACTGTGATAATTTACACAACGTATCATGGGCATTAATGAGCAAATCGCTGTAATTAAGTAGTATTTTATTTTCTCTTAAACTTAACACTTGAATCCACTGTTACATCAAACAAAAATTATATCGATACTCTATTCCACTCCTCAGATAATCATTTCCTGTTGCATACATTCAAAACTATATTTTTTTTCTGTCTATCACCACTTTCTTTTATTTTTTTCCAATTAAACCTTCATCGGCGATTATCCTTTCATTTCCTTTATCCATTTTGCGAAGACGTTGGCTGCGATGTCACGACATCAGCGTTTCCTTCCCCTTCTCTCTTCTTTTTCTTCTCTTTATCCACATTCCTTTCTTCGGCTGAAAATACAAAATATCATCGGATCAGTTAAAGCGTTTCGGGCAGCCCGTGCTGGGGTAGGCCGAGCCACGGTGCCACCAAGGTCTATATAAGTACTTATATAGACCTTGGGTGCAACCCGCTCGGAAAATTCTAAACACGGGAAGCCGAAAAGGAACATCATATATCTGGATAAACAGCGATGGTAATGGCGCATAAAATGTTTGAATTAAAAGCATGCATCATAAACATGGTCACGAAATGCAATGACAATTCAAGAACTATATGCTGTACAAACATAATATGAATGAACATTATTCAGACTGAATCACACTGTGCGTTGTGTTATGTGTGTAAATATACTTGTACACATACATATATGTGTGTGTGTATTACACGTTTTCAGTCTTCCGTTGCACTCCTGTGAAATTATGGTAAACATTCAGCACAGAATGAATTTCTAAAAGAGGAAAGAGTTACTTAAACAAATGAAGACACGCAATACATTAATTAACATGTTTCTGTAGTATTTATTTTAGAATTTTTTGCAATTGGCCGGAATCTCAATCCTGCCTGAGAAATAAGTAACAGTTTGTTATAATATCTGGATGCGCATAAACAGTCCAGTATATCAGGCAAGAGTGTGTAAATTGTGACTTTGATGCAACGTTTAGTCTATACAAGTGCAAGCCACCTGGCGGCCCTGAGGTAGCCCGTAGTGGGACAGGCCAAAAACGTATTTCAAACCGGGAAAGACAAAAACAGGGTAGCCAGAAAAGATAAAGCCAGACCTGGGTGTAACCGATATCGTTCTACATATCCGTCCGTAGTCGAAATGGAAGCTGTACCTTCTTGTCGCAGGCCTTTGTTTACATCACCAGAGGAAGCAGCCGATTCGCACCTACCACACCCGAGCCTGGTTGACCTAAGGTGACCTACATCTCCCCCTCGAGCAAGCCCTTTGAACTCACCCCCCTTTGTCTAGGCTGAAACAAACATCTCCCGGAGCCATCATAAAAGGACACGGTCGTCAGACAAGAGAGAGTACAGCAGATGGAGACACGGCGGACGGCAGGCAGACGACGGCCTCGCTCGCCACCGCTCCGCCCTCGGCACCCGGGCTCGGGTCTCTCGTGGGGTCACACATTTGCCTCCCCAAATAAACCTTCCAGCCAAGACCCCTTTCATTCACCTGCTCTACGCCCCAACCTCTTACGTTGACATTGGGAAACGGAGCATCACACATTGGGAATGACTCCCAGGGTATCAAACACTTATAATTAAACCAAACCATGCAGGAGTAACGACCGTACAGGTTTTTGTTAAATTCGAGTGATATGAATAAATAGAAATAATGTAATGTTATCTTACTTATTGCTTTGAAAAGATTGGTGGTAATAGGCATAATAATTGAGTTCACTATGATTATTATTATAAATAGCGGCATTATTGTTATTATCAGTACAAACATTACTATCACTTCACTGTCATTATTATTATTTTAATCATCATTAGTAATTGCAATGACATTATTTTTATTTTGATA
>NC_091562.1:36195143-36200143 GCF_042767895.1 Penaeus vannamei
TTTAAAATCTTGATAGGGGATCATTTCATAATCAGGCTCTTGGAGAAGGATCATTTTCATTTGGGACAAGTATCAGGACCAGGTAAGTCTGAGTGATATTTCATACCATTAAATAAACTTTCATGATGAATGACCGTTTATAAAATCAAGAGACGTTCTTAAAAAATATTGAGCATTGTGGCAGTAAAATGCAATACAATTGGAATTCACCAAGTTTTCATACTCTTTTGACAGCATGACAGCATTTTCATGTTGAGCCGTGTATGCCGTTCTGACTTGATCTCCGTTTTTCTCAATGCCATTCAAGTATTATGTAGCCTCGCGGCATGAGATTCCGTCCCCGTCTTGTTTCATCAAATTCTCATTGATGAACACAGATACATTTACGGTTATTGTACTCCAATACAGGCGCCTTGCGAACAACAAATGGTCTATTTTTAACGAATTCAAAGAGCTGACAAAATTCTTCTTCAGCGTATCTGGCCATGTTGATAATAATGAAGAAGAAGAAGAAGGCGAAGAATAACGAAGAAGGCGACCTCGATCACAGGTTGATTGGGAAGGGGGGAGGGTGTTGGGGTTGTAGTTGAAATTGGAGTATCTTGATTTAGAGTGGCTAAAGAATTCGACTGGGGAAGATAGGAGGTAGAAGTGGAAGTGGGGAACTAAGTAGGTATAGGGGAGGGTGTGGGAACATCTTTGTATCTGAGAGTTGCCACCTCAGATTCTAAGTTGCAGGTGGGGCAGCCTCTATAAAATGCTTTGTGGGGGCCGCCGCAGTTAGCACATGTGTGATTATGCAGAGCAGTTTGATCGGTTATGACCACGCTTGGCACATTGAGACCAACGGCAGTATTTGGCAGGATGTCCTAAACACCAACAGTTTTTTTCATTGACGGGGAGGAGGTTAGTATGGTCGGACAGGGAGGGATTCTCCACCAATGTAAACATGAAAGGGAAGGTCATGTCTACGGAAATCGGTCCCATTCGGCTGGGCTAAATAGGGTATTTAAGATATTTGTAGAGGTGGGGGTTGTAAAAGGTCGGGGACGTGTAGAAGAGGGAGTTGAGGGGGGATAGTATTACGGAGAGGCGGAGAATAAGGCTGTAAAGTAGTAATAAGGGAGGATGGGGGTGATTGATGAAGGTTCTGGGGGTAGAGGGGATGAAGTTGAGGCAGTTGGGAGAGTAGGAATGTCTCCTGGAGATTGAGCCTCGACTTGGGTAGATAATGTACAAGTAGGCATTGAGGAGTGGGTAGTAGTTGCAGTGTTTAGAGTTCAGGGTCGAGGAACCGGGAGAGTTTGAATTGGTGGGATTATTTGATGAAGGGGCAAGCCTCACTGCACCTAATAAGGGTATTACATCTTCATTACTGGTCATGGGAACCCTTGACTATGTTTGGGAAAGAAACAGTTCACCCCTCAGGGTTCCCTTGAGGGGTAGGGGCGCATGGCCGTTCAGGACTGCCAAAAAGTCAGCCTTTCATCCTTTCAGCACACCTTAGTAAGGATAGCAGGAGTTGGAGAAGGGACGGAAACGAAAAAAGTAGGTGGGGGGAAAACGTGCAAAATGAATTGAGTCGAAGGCTGAGGCATAAGGTACGGGAGATCCCCAGCATTGGGTCCCAGTCCCCGTCTCCTAAGCCCCCCCCCCCCCCACACACACACACACACGACAATAGCGGGCAAGGGATTACTGCGGCTAACGTTTCGCGGGCGGAAGGCGGGTCATGGTATTCCTGATTCCTGCAGATACCACGCATTCGGTAAGCACTTGCGCACAAACACACACGCACACAACATACACATTATTTTCATATATATAATATATATAATATATATCCATATGTATATATATTTATGCATGTATGTCAGTATAAGCTAAACAATTAGGGAGCTGTCAGGTGAGGTATCCTGAGAGAGTTAATTTATTATTACATTTGCTACAATCAAACACCGCAAGAAATACCCTTACTTTATAAATAAAAAGCTGGTTAATTAATTACATAGGCATATGAAGGGGGGGCAGGGGCCAACCCTCCTTTCCCCATCCTTCGAGGACATTGTGTAAACAGTGCAATTCCTCAGTTACCTATTTGTTGAGGTCGGTGAGCCCTTGCAACTGAGAGGGCGGTTACTACTGAGTCTGGTGCTGAAAATGAAATAGCATTTGTACTGCAATAGGAAAAGGGATGTCTTTCCGACGATGCTTGTTCCATGAACATTCCTCCCTACCACCGCATTTCCATTCGCGCTAGTTGAGAGAGGTTATTATAAAAACCGGGATCAGTTAAAACACGCACGAGTTGTCCGATATCACGTGAGCGACTGACCACCAACGCTGGAATCTACAATATATTCCCTCATAGATTATGTACAAAAAGAAAAAGAAAAATCAAGCGTTGTTTGTTTTACTCACTTTGGGAAATGAAAATGCTGTATCTGCTTTTACATGTACAAACTGTTTTCCTGTATCATTGCTAAGTACTAAGCCCCACACATAAGTTTTATGGGGGTATACATGACACCACACTGGAACTCCCACATAACTGCTAGCAAGCATACCCTCCATTCATTTCTACAATCCTTTACAATTTAAACTAAGAATGCTTACCGCAACAGCAGTCACAGACAAGGCAGAGAAGCGCAGAAGACTCACAACAATAACCACATACATCCAGACAACTAAGACAACCGTCTAGACTGTCAGACATGTTTGTTGTACTGTTGGTATGTAGCCTCACGAACGACTGTTGAGCAACTGAGACTCGGGTGGGAAGTTGGGAACCTTGCCGTCAAGCATAGACTTCCAGATGTCGCCAGAGAACGGTTTCATTCAGGAGTATTTAACTAATTCACGTTATCAACATGAATCATCATGAGAAAATGAGAAAATGCTTTATTCGTTGAAAGCCTCACTTTCTACGGAGAGGTAGCCTACACCGTGACCTGGAGAATATACGAATACTTTATAGACAAGTTTAAGCACAAATTGTTCTGGCTGGTGTGGGCGTAAGGGACAGTATCATATTCAGGCAAAACCACGAAAGAGGCCCTGCAGAGAGAAACGCGAAAAAGACGAAAAATGATTATGTCGATGATTGGAGTATCGAATATGTTAACACGGAAAATCACAATAATGAAAAACTAATTACAATAATGAAAATCTAAATGTTATTTGCAAGTATCACATCGAAGTGGAATGAATACAAAGAAAATTGTTGGAATGTAATAGCCAGTGGATAATATTTCGATAGGCCAAGACTAATAAGTTGAAGAATTCCACTACGCCCTATTGCCTTGCCCGGAGCACTTGCATACGGGCAGTGTTGCTGGCTAGGGTGCGGTTCATTACGATGACATTTTCTCTCCCTTCCCGTCCTCTTGACACCGGAGGAAAGGGATAGAAGAAAGACTGGCCAGTTTACAGTTTTGTCCAAAGGCTGTCCAGCAGATTAATGAGTATTTTGAGTTTATTTTTTAAAGTACAAAACAGAATCGCTTTGAAGTACAAAACGATAAATCAATATAGCAGCCAGCATTTTAATCATAAGCTTCGTCGTCGCTTCACATATGTTTAAAGTACTTATATAATACACACACACACACACACACACACACACACACACACACACACACACACATATATATATATATATATATATATATATATATATATACACATACATACATATGCACACACACACACACACACACACACATATATATATACGCA
Organism: Penaeus vannamei; assembly: GCF_042767895.1. NCBI lineage: Eukaryota > Metazoa > Arthropoda > Malacostraca > Decapoda > Penaeidae > Penaeus > Penaeus vannamei. The sequence goes on from NC_091562.1 coordinate 36,198,882, forward strand.
CACATACACACACACATAAATATATATATATATATATATATATATATATATATATATATATATATATATACACACATATATATACATATATATATTTATATCTAAATATAGATATATATTCATACATACACACACATAAACAAACCGGCCGTATAAGACGATTATAAACAAACACTAAAAAAATACATGATAATAGTACAGCGCCATTTTTCAGAATCTTTAAAATGTTTAATGACTGGTTAAATTATACAGAAAAATACCACAAAAATCACACACACACACACACACACACACACACACACACACACACACACACACACACACACACACATATATATATATATATATATATATATATATATATATATATATATATATATATATATATATATATATATATATATATATATATATATTTGTATACATATATATGTGTGTGTGTATTAATATTCATATAAATTTTACGTAAAACAAATAATGTAGACCGTGATTTCCCAGGGTCCTTGCCGGTATAAGCTGATGAATTTTTAAGACTTAAAGATTCATACCAATTACTTTTTAAGACCTAGATCCACTTATCACTAAATACACACTTTCCTATAATATGTAGGCCTACTTGTCGCGTCAGTGATCAAGATAAAATTGTATGCCAGATTTTTTTCCCTTTAAATAAACGGTCTCGTCGACCAACAAAGGTCAAGGTCTAAAAAATCTGACAAATGATTTCCGATTAAGCCGCGTGGAGATCCGCAAGTGAGTGAATCGCGACGGCGTCCGTAGGTAACAGATATATGTAGATTTAGGCGGACAAAGATACGCCTTGGGGAAATTTAAGACATTTAAAGGCCTGCAACTGAAAAAGCTTCGTTTTTAGAGACCTTAAAATCTTGAATTTTAAGGATGTACCCGACCCCTGGATTAAGCTGTACCATACAATCTGGTATATGTCACTGTATATACTACACATTCATATATTTGTGAATACGCAAATGTTAAACCTCCTGTCCAGAGAGAGAAAAAAAGAAAAAAAAACGGGCTTTCTAGGTTTTTTAGTTTATTACTTATCATGTTCAATTCGGAATGTAAAAACATATTCTGCCGCTCCAGGGAAAACGATATTTTAAAGAACTTCCTTCTCCCTTTCATAACTGTCTGCACCCGTCTAGCTCCTTTGTATATTCTGCTCAAACTATAGTATAAGGAAATATCGCCAAGTGTTCTGCTCAGCACGACGAACACTGATATGACGCAAAAATCATTCT
>NC_091562.1:36202643-36212643 GCF_042767895.1 Penaeus vannamei
ACAGCCGTATCACACCAGGACAGCCTTAATAGGCAAAAAATGAGGTAGTGCACAGGTGTGGATGTCTGAGTGGAGTGACCGGTCGTACTTGGGTACTCACCAACTACGACTTTGAAATGTCTCGAAGGAGGTGTCGGATTCGTGGTTCGGTGGAGGCAAAGAAATGGCTCACTCGACCCCGCCACACACATACAGACGTACACGCACACACACAAACAACGAAAGTACACCTTAAGTAGAGGGAAACTACCATCAAGACCCTGGACATACACATGTATATATATATATATATATATATATATATATATATATATATATATATATATGTGTGTGTGTGTGTGTGTGTGTGTGTGTGTGTGTGTGTGTGTGTGTGTGTGTGTGTGTGTGTGTGTGTGTGTGTGTATATATGAAGGGGATGTTTTTTTCATGATTCAAATTTATCTTATTCATTCTAAATGTTTGTACCCTTGTCATATTAGAGTTTTTGTAGCATTTTATTTTAACGTAGGCCTATTCAAACTGAATATACTGTACCGTTAAATCTTTGGGTAGTGTGACTGTATTGGCTTTAAGGCTGTTGGGGGTGGGAATGATTTCCTTCCTCTGCCAAATTTTATAACAGTCATACAAACATTTTTAACCATTAGCATTTTATTCTGTAGACAAATAATAATGAACAGGTGGCATATCATTCGGTAGATCTTAGCAATAAACAATTCAAATTCGCAATATTCTCAACTAACAACAAATTTTGAAGATTAACTCTATACCCTCCCTTTTCCTACTATTATGAACCAAAAATCATTTCAAGAAACAATATAAAAATATATCTCACACCCAGTCTATCAGCGTTCTTTCCATGATTTTAGTAGGACATAAGCCAATCTTTTCCTTTCCTTTAATCTTTAAAATTTTCCTCTCTTACACTTCCCCCTAATAAATAATTTTCTTCTTCCCCAAATAAATAATTTCCTTCTCAATCTATTCATTGATACCATCAGAACTGTCACCTATGATTAATTCCGTTCCTGTAACCACGGTCCATTAAAATAACTGAATATATAACGAAATATGTCCCCAAGCAACAACGCATCAAGGCTGTTGTTCTTGCCTCATTTTCTCAATCATTAATGTCTCTCTGTACGGAAGGAAGACTTGTCTCAATGAACACAAATCAATACAAAGGGATTTAAGAATTACATTAATACATTAAGCATTACAATTTATAAATTTAGAGTAAAACAACTTTAAATTCAATCATTTAACATACCACTGTATGGGAGGAAGGCAAGGACTCATCTGACGAAATGTTAAAATAACGAAATTATTTCCTTGCGAAAGGCTAGATCAGTAGTAACTTGAGGAGGTGTCATGGCATCTGTTTATTTTGATGATGTCACAAAAGTTACAGATGCTTTGTGAATGAATATGGTTGATCATTTTAGTCTTTTCAGTTTTCAAAAAGGATGGAAAATAAGGATTTTAATTGTTATATTTTCATTGAACAATCAACAAAATAGCCATGTGGTTGAGAAGAGAGTGCGATCATGTTTATCCATGAATGATTCTCAAGTGGAATTGCTCGCGGTGGGAGTTAAGCCATAGGCCTGGAAGGAATTAAATATACCTATTTTTATTAATACCTCCATATCTATCTATCTATCTATCTATTATATATATATATATATATATATATATATATATATATATATATATCACATTTGTTTATTTAACATACATTTATAAATATACATACATACATACATACATATATATATGTATATTGCATATTTAAATTATATATAAATACATAGATAAATAGATGAAAATATATCATAGATTTGTGTGTATGTGTGTGGTCAGATTTATAGGCATTCTTATAGACAGACAGACAGTTAGAATAGAAAGATAGAAAAAGTTTATTAGGTAGCCAGACACAAACAGATTGACAAATAGATATTTTTGCCTCTTGTAAAACTGCAATTTATTGTACATAATTGTTTCCTTATAAAAATTCTCATTCTCCTTTCATAATTAGATCATAATATCCTAATTATTGCAGAAAATCAAGCTTTCCATTTTCTCTTAATTGCTGATTCTTTGATTAAGTTTCAAATGAGGTTCTTCAAAGCCTGAAACGGCTTCATAGGTTTCCAAACTTCAGTTACGATACAATACTGTCTCTTTGGAATAATGTTTATCAAAGCAAATGGACGATTATAGTGTTTAATGGTATTTTCGTAATCTCATGCATTAAATTATTTTATCAAGAGAAAAGCACATCCGTCAAGTATATTCTTTTTTACTTTTCAGAAAGTGTTGCCGCATTATGTCCCTTATTTCATATTTTTTTGTCTGCTAAATATTCATTGCATCATCTTCATTCCTTAAAATAAAAACTTGCACAGACAATAAAATCAACCATTAATATTATATGGCTATTATTGGATGTAATTACTAGTTATGCAGTAAAGGTAGTGAAATAGGTAAGTTCTATCCAAATGCATCTACACTATGCAAAAAGGCCACTACACATACAGTATATAAGGCACAAAAAAGATCATATTTCTATTTTACACAAAAGCATGATTTTATAAGACAAAATACTAATTAGGGTAATGAATAAACTATTAGAATGACTTCATTTATTGAATCACAATTCAGAATATTTGAAGAATAATGTGTGGTACATAATGTAGAAGAATAATTAAATGGCAATACACATTAAGTATATTAAGACTGAACCCAATTCCAATCAATGCATTACTCCATCAGTAACATACGCTTAGGATGTTCACTATCCACATTTGTCGGAGTCACCTTTCCCTGCATAGCCTTCTTCTGTAGTTGCTGTTCTCAAGCCATACAGTCAACAGTCAAGAAAGATAGTTAAGAATGTACTCATTATTATTAAGACAAACGTACCTAACTATTTCTGGACAGACTAAACTTGTATAACCACTAATTTCTTAGTGTTAAAATCTGTTGAACTTCAATTCATTCTTCATTATAATATAGTTCCCAGCATGCACGACTCTCCCCACAGTATACTCTACAGTTTACTTCAACATTGCTATCTATAGCAACTGCTGAAGTATATAATATATTCTATGACCAGCATAATTTTATTACTATAGAATATAGTACTGTACAGCATTAGGATGAAAGATAACCCTGTGTAGCAGTAATATCATACATCTTATACTACTCTCAATGTTAAATATCATGAGTTTGGCATGTTTGTGGTCAGTGTCTGTGCTCTTGTGTAAATTATGATGAATATGTGCTTGTAAGTTTTTCTGTATGAAATTCCATGATGCTTGTGCATAATATATATGTATTCTTGTGAAATCTTTAGTTATATCGCAGTAGTGTACTACACGCTATTAAAGTAACTGTGAAGCTGTACAGGGTCACTTTACAACTGCAGGTCACATCTCTGCTTTGAACATAAATGCATTATGATTCAGATAAGAAAAAAATGACAACAAATTTATTCAACTATTATAAAATATCAGCTATCAAGTGATTTCTAATACAGAATTTACACTTTCCTTTTTTATATCCTATGAAAATTTGCAAGAAATAGCAGCAGCATCAATAAACTGCTGAAGCTGCACCAAACCATTATTATAGAATTACTTTCTCATATCATTACAATTTCCTTAAACTGCCAGTATGCTTTATAGACCATATCACTTAAACACTATGTTGTAATTTATCTTTAAATTTAGTGAAATGGAACTTCAGCAATGATGAAACTACTGCAGATTACACATTTCCTTGTAAATCAGATGGACCTTAACTGACAACATTCACCTAAAACTGGGTGTGAATACAGTATGCAAGGAAACATCCAGACACTGACCAGTAGGTATAAGTTATAAGTTTATTACTACTCCAGTGTTTTTGTGTTTAATACGGTGTCACTTAATTTGTGTGGACGACCATCTTTCAAGTACATTTGGTTGTCTATAAAATATAAAATTTTCCTCTTACACATTTAACTTACAGCCTAATTGCATTTTCTCACCATCACTACTATTAAAAAGTAAGAGTTGGGGAATGATTACCAAAGTCATATATCCTCTGAAGACATTCATGACTCCTACATTCCAATATACAAGAGGAAGAGGGATACAGAGGGGAGTAAAAGAAGGGGGAAATAAATTGTCTTGTTCTGATCAATACATCTGATGATTGTATATCGAGGGCATTCACAAAAGAAAGAGAAAAAGGGATGATGCAAATTCAGTGACAGTTTTCTAGCAACATGACAACTGATTATATCAGTTATACAGTAAACAAAAGCAAACTTCACCTACACATCTACATATTGTTTAATATGTCTTATAGGTGACAGACACGGTTACACAGTAACTCACAGCACTGCCAATTACTGCTAGATACATTGTACTAACACTGATCACTGAAGGGCAAAATAATTTACAAGACAAGAAACAGGAACATATGTTAAACTCAATGTTTAATTTTTTAGTACAAATGAAACATCAATTAACTGCAATCATAATAACTAATGGAGACAAAACATTTAAACTTGGTCAAATGGCATCAAACTGCCACATAAAAAGAGACACATAAATTTTCTTGTGTATCACATTACCCTTTGACATCAATGGGACCCCAAGACTCCAATCTCCAACTTGGGAATGTGGCTTGGGTGTTCTAAGAAGTTATACGGAATGATCAAGTCCCTTCCAGCAGAGCTAAAGGGCTTTACAGGCAGTGGGGGAAGGTGCACAGAGCCCACTGCTTGTACATCTCTCCATATTGTGTCATATCTTGTCAAGTTTCTGGTCCTTTAGATCTGTTGAGTGGCTTTTCCTCTTATTGTCGACATTTGTCTTTTATCCCAATCTCTTTTAGTTCACAGAATAACATCTGTCATGCCTATCACTGCAAAGCCAGCAATAAGGAGGTCTTTCTTCAGAAGATCTGGTCACTTGGACCTTTGGGTGTACATACCTAATAAGATATACATCATCAATAAAAAATGAATGTACAGAAAAAACATACACACACTGTGGTTGTCAGGCATTTTTCTCCATCACATTCTGTTCCATTCCTCAGTTCAGAGTTGCTTTTCTCTTTTCACTATCACAGACTGTTATACCTTAATCTGAAACATCGTCCTTCAACGGACATATCACAATTCTTATTCAGGCCAACTGGTTCTATTTCCTCTCTATTTACAGAATCACTGGGAACAAAAGTGATACATACAGAACATTAAAGCATTTATCACAACCTAACTGGAGACATTTTTACCCAATAAGATAATAAAAAAAAAAAATACAGAAAATGATTATATCATGTCCAACTGTCCAAGTTTTGTCCTTTCAGCTAAGATTTATTTTGGGTTTGCAAGTGATGAAAAATTAGGCAACAGTTTTCAGAATTCCTGTATTAATGACTGTGGAACCAAAAGTGATCTAATACATAAGAGCATATCTGTCAGACTGAATTCTTATAATCTGGTATTAGTTAATTTACCCTTAAATTTGAAGTACATTTCACTTTTTGTCAATGCTTTCCAATTTTACAAGTTCACATCAATTAAACAATAAATGTATACAAGATCTAGCAAAAGGAGAAAAAATGGGAAAAAAAAATAAAAATAAAATAAAGAACGAATAATTCATCAACGTTTATCAACCGACTCCAGTTTTGTTGAATCTTAAAAAAAAAAGAAAAAAATCTTTGGTTTAAGCAGATATGCAGACACAAAACTGGTTGATTTTCACATATTGGAGTGAATATTTACAGATTCTGAATCAAATTTGAATTTATTTTCATCTTTTACATCAATCAAATTTTCTGAAGGTACCCACATTACGTTCTTCTTTACTGAAAGGGTTGTTTACAATCTTTAACGAGAATGACTTTGGCTTTTTTTTCCCATATTGTACTAATACTGCTTGTCTTTTATCAGTCCTATTATAAGTGTATTATCTTCTTATTATCATCATCAATAATGGCAAATACAGACTCATGAGAAAGGGACAAGTCATGTAAAGCCACATTTCATATGAACATACATCAAGAGGACTTCAAGTACAGTAAATAGAAAATAAATCTGCTCTTGATTCAAAAATTGCCTTGAAGAAATATTCCTTAGTCTTCCCATCATCCTGATGAAAATAGTTATATCTTTAATTTTCAGATAATTTTTCCAGAAACTTTTCCCATACTAGTTCTATGGAAATTGTTTTATGACTCCAGCTGTAATTCTTGGACTAAATTTATTTAATGGAGAGAAAAAAAGACACTTCTCTACTTTATATACAGAAAGCTATATATCATAGAAAGAAACCTAGTAATGAAACTGTCCATGTTAGAAGTCAGACATCCTCTAAAATAATGAGTCCTACTTTTTAGGCCTATAAATGGATTTGTATGTTTCTTGGCACCCTTTTACTTTTCAGCTGTGATTTGGACAGGAATTCTCCACACATACCTTCTAGTTCCACTATGTATCATTTCTCACACCACAAGATCACTGTGTAGTTTTGTAGTTTAGGTGCTGAGTTGATAGCTTCACGAAGTTCCTGGTTTAAGAATTAAACCACCTCTTTAACAGGCTGGTTGGTTGGTCACTCACTCACTCTTGTAACAGTACATTTGTAATTACAGTTTAGCCAACACTACTGATCTTTTCTACTTCTACACCAACACATTTCTCAAGTTCTATGCATCAAGCTTACTTACTTCTCACCTTTTAGTACATATGAGGTCTGTTTCCACACTGATACTTGGTATTGCTAGAACAACATGTCTGGCCACAAATACAGTACATACAATTTCTACAATACTGTAGTCTAATTTTCTACCTGTTTATTTTTTCAAGGATGCATTATGAACACAAAGGATAACAATCACTGTGTTTATCCACTTTCATTAATATTCTTTATTGAAATAACATATTTCTTTTTCTTTTTCTTAACAATGAGTTATATTGCTGATTCAGGCAACTTTGACAAACCACTACTGGCATTCATATCCACCAAGACTTCAGAGCTGATGGTAGCGACATTGGCAGTTGCTCCAGGTACTCCACCATTGTTATTGGCTGCACTATTGTTGTCACGCTGAGCGAAATGACGGCCCAGGATTTTCACTGCCGAGTATCTAGCTCGCTGATAAGCACTGAAGGTATTGAATCCCAAGAATCTGTAAAATAATAATGATATAATAAAACTGCTTCATGGGTGAGATGGTCTTATCTACTGGATGCTAGAAGGCAGCAAGATTAAATGAAAAATAAGGATTGAATGTACATGGCATGCCTACAGAAACAATTGCTAAGAGCTAAATGTGGTTTCCCTAAACTATATCCGTTGTGACAAATGTAGAAAAGATATGAATGAGAATAAATATCTTCACAGCACAAGAGGTGAATTTAATGGCTTTCAAATATATCCTCATATTTCTAACAAAGATTTGTTTGAAACCAGTTAAATACAAGTCTTGTATTGGGAAGATATTCATTCTCATTCATACATTTTCATAGTTTCCCTGGAATGGATCAAACAATGGTGAACCCTCCCACTACGCATCTAGCCTTCAAGACATCTGAGTTTTGGCAAATATCTAGTATCAACTAATAAAGGAAATCTCAAGAAACACACCTGTACCAATAATTAAGTAAGTGTTCAAGATATTTTAGGCAGTTGTTCCTACAGGTTGGCATGCATATTGCACATGTGCATTGAGTCTAATTTGAATTTAATTTCAATTCAAAGTATTACTTCATAAATGGGTATATATTACCAGTTCAACCAGAAGTCTATGCTATTCGAGAACTAATAAATGTTCTAATACACAAAACATATCTTTACAGAATTTCTAAAAATTGCACACTAACATGATCAGGTTTGATTGCAATAAAATCTCTAAAGACTGCATGCCCATCAACCCTCCTGAACTTTTACATCCTTCTGTGAATATATTGTGAAAACTGTATAGAATATCTATATGAAAACCTTTTCAGCTCGGTAAATAAAATCCTCTCCCCCTTTTCAGGGGGGGGGGGGGGGTTCTCCTTCATGATGCCTTTAATACTCTACCAAACCTTCTTTGCAACAAATATATGGCTTTTACATAATGCTATTATACTTTAAATTCAATTGAAACAATAGTATCACTAATAATAGTGAAGCCAAAAAACACTACATTTCTTTATACCTCTTCTAAGAAATATACCTCCTAAAAATACACAGTAAGAAATGATTAATCATAAAAAAAGAAAGAAAGAAAAATAAAAAAAATCTCATATGAAACTTACCGCAAACAGACGTAGATAACCAAAAGAGTGACTCCAGCGGCCAGAGATCTGATGTAGGCATTCTCATACATCTGCACTACAGCCCATGTGCCAGCTATGGTCCCACACATCACTGTCACCAGGGATGCAGTTTGCAGCCAATGGCGTGTTGTAAAGCCTTGTCCAATCCACCAGGCTCTCCCTCTCTCGAGCTGATATACAGCCCCACACACTTTGCATGACAAGTTTTCAGAGGAATTCTCAGCACACTGTAAAATAACAAAAGTATGACTAAGCTCCTAATGAAATTCTAATCATTATGTTATTAGCTTGAAGACCTGATAATTTGTATGTATTGTTTGCATACAATACTAGGTCTCTAAAATAACTAAATCAACACATTGCAAAAGGGAACCATATCTTGTGGCATAAAATGTTCATACTACTGCATGAATGAAAAAGAAAACATACCAATGACAGACATATCACAAGTACTTATTTAGGATATCAATATCAGTACTGGTTTATGCTTATAATTGATTTCAAAATTAAATGGCATATTTGTAAAATATTAAGGAGTTTCCAATAACAACATAAACGATCAACTACCTCCATAAGCCACTTCCGGAGGCAGTTGTGATGGACGGCTCCAACATCCCCGCGGCAGTCACAAGGTTGAATGAGGGGTCCAGCATCTGTGCGTTCCGTATCATAACAGATCCAACACTCTGCACCACCATCACTAGTAGCATCAGCTGTTCAATCAGAGTTAAATTGATTATTTCCTATTTTTTCTATCTATATACCATCCTTTTTTCAAGAGAGAAGAAATTCAAAATGATTTTTATATACAAACTTTCTCACTAGACTAACCTAATAACTATCAACAAGGAGAGGAGTATTGGATAGAGTATGCTTGTTTTAAGGTAGAACAATTGAAAGAAACTAATATCAAGCAAAATATAGTAGCAGGTACACTGTAGGTACAAAATCCATAATTTGTACATATCCACTTACTTCTTGGTTTGACAGACTGGCCAAGTTCAAGTGTACGTTCAATGTCTAGCTTCTTGAGGATTTTCTTTGGGTTGAGGATCCACAGCTGTTCTGGTGACATACTGTTCCACAGAACACAAGGGAACCACAGAGCCACGCCAAGTTCCACCACTCGAAAGATGATATCATAAGCATTTCTTGACATCAAGGGGACCCTGTGGAATTAAATATATTTATGAAATAAACAGTAAGTATTATAAATTACACATAATACTCAAATTTACCAATAATCTTTATTACTAATACGGCAGGTTCCTTACCTATTCTTCCACAGTTCTCCCAGAACATCCGAGAAGAGGAAACAAACTGTAATCATCAGCATACAAGCCTGGAACACCAGCCCAAATCGGGACTGGTGAAGCTGTGACTGGTCAATTCCTCGGTGTGGGGGGGCTAGTCCTGTGAACTCTCCAACAACCTGCAATTAAATATCCATTTAAAATGCAATTCATCTACAACCAATCACAAGAAGAGGCCAAGTATCATGATAATGCACAGTAAAACACGTACAAAAGCAGCAACTTGATGAACCTAAAATACAAAACATACCACAATAAACAGTACATAAAACAAGAATAGAATGCTATCGTAACACGCAGACACACACCTGCTCCGGCACAAGACGATGGGTTGACTGATCCTCCTCTTGGTCCCCGCCTG
>NC_091562.1:36217643-36218717 GCF_042767895.1 Penaeus vannamei
ACCGCTCCCCCCCCCCACCTAATCTCACCGTGTGTACACCTGGTGCCGCCTAACAGACAACACCCCCCCTCCCTCCCTCCCAATTCCCCCTCCCCCTTCCCCTGCACTCTATTGTTTACTATACACGCTGCTTTCATAAATATCTCGCGCCCATTCTCTCCCTCTCTCTTTCTGTCAGTGGCTCAGTCAAGTTGAAACAAGATAACGATGGGCGGGGCTTCGAAACGGTGTCACGCGGACAAAGACCAGTGCGGGGGGGGGGGTGATACCGAAGAGAAGGATGAATATAAAACGGGAGAAAAAATAGAAAATAAAAAGGTAAAAATAAAAGTAAAAACGAAAAGAAAACAAAGTCAAGGGCAAGTGATGGCGAAGATGAAAACGAGTATAAAGAAGAATAAGGAGTATAAGAACAGAAATCAAAAGGAAAAAGTAAAAACGTTGACACACGAAAAAAGTAAATGAGAAAGAAAAATCGAAAGAAAATCTTAGATGACTCGAGCTATTTTTCCCAAACGTCTTTGCAAGTGACAAGCTCAATCACCCTCTTCCACGTGTTGAAAACGAAAACGCATAAAAAAAACGAGATGGAGAATGTATCTAAAAAAAAGTAAAAAAACAGGAGAACGTATCTTTAAAAAACGAGATGGAGGATGCATCTTAAAAAAGAAAGAAAGAAAGAAAGAAAAAAAAAACATGGAGAATGTATCTTCATAACGCACAGCCGACGCAGCAGATAATTAGAAACCATCTAAGAAAGAAGAAGAAGAAAAAGACGAAGGAGAAGAAGAAAAACAAGATGAAGAAGTAAAAGAAAATGACGACGAAGAAAAAGAAAAACAATCAGAAAACTACCGAATAATAACAATAATGATAACGATGATGATAATAATAATAATGAGGATTTAGAAACCCCCCGAAAAAAGAAGAAGAATTAAAAAACACCCGATGAAGAAGAACAAGAAGAAGAAAGCAAGACAAGAAATACACCCCCTCATCACGCAAGCAACGCCAGCAAGCACAGCATGCCACACGCACGCACATGACAGCATTCCGTGGCGCATAGACCAAAGC
>NC_091562.1:36234217-36244217 GCF_042767895.1 Penaeus vannamei
ACCAAAACTAGCAGCAGCAACATCATATTTTCTGGGTCACGCAGCTGTAATGATAGGCTACTACCACCAGGATGCCGCTGAGTGTAAACAATCCAGATAAACTTCATTTTTTTTCTTCGCGTTTCAAAGGGAGTCCCAACGACCTCGTGTAAGCCTCGTCCTCTCTGGCAGTACTTGATGAAAACAACGAAGACTAAGCATGCGCAGAATGGTTAATTAACGAGAGACCGTAGACGGACTTGCATACGCAGTTAGAATGGAGATCAGAACAACGTGGGCTTGTCCGTGGTCCGTGTTCTGCGTTATGCTATATTTCACAAAATCTAGAGCACCATCTTCAAGACCAAATATTCGAGCTTCGTACCGTCAGTCGATTTTCAGAGTATAACTATTCCCATTTATAAAAAAAGATGCCGAAAGAAAATCTGAATTAAAAACAGAAATACATAAACTAACACCCAGATAAACAAATAAATAAATAAATAAATAAATATATATATATATATATATAATAATAATAATAATAAAAATAAAATAAACACACAATAAACAAACACCAAATAAAAAGCAAAGAGATAGATCCTTCATATCAAAATTTCATGAATATATCAGCTGGTTGGCTGGCCTTTTTCCTGTATTGATTCGGTTGCCTCCATCCATCCCTCGCCGTCCTCCTCTTGCTTACTCTCTTCCTCCTCTTGCTTACTCTCTTCCTCCTTTCCCTCCCTCCCTCCCTCTCTCTCTCTCTCTCTGTATCTATCCTCTTCCATTCCCTTTCTCCTTCCGTTCCTCCCTTCTCCCTTCATTCCTTCCTTCATTTCATTTGCTCCTTCCTTCCTTTCCTTTACATCTCCCTTCATCCCTTCGCTCCTTCCTTTTTTATTTCCTTTCCTTCCCTCCGTTCCCCCTCCTTTCTTTACACTCAATCTTCCTCTCCTTTCCTTTCTTCCTCTCTCCCTCCCTTCCTCCCTCAATCTCCCCCTCCCCTTCTCCCTCTCCCTTCCTCCCTCACCCTCTCTCCCTCTCACCCTCACCCTTTCCCCCTCCTCCTTCCTCCCTCCTCCTCACCCTCTCCTCCTCTCGTCCTTCGCTTCCTCCCTCCCTCCCCTCCCTCCCTCCCTCCCCCTTTCACCAGCTTATCAATAACCCACCAAGCAGCCGTGTCGTGAGGACCTCATCTCGCAAGCGGATTCACATGCACTCCAGAGGATCTCGAAGATGACGACGGAAATGAACACGATACGTGCATAAAATAAGGAAGAAATGGAAATAAAGAATGTGATAATGATGATGGCGATAATGAGTATGATGCTTGGGTGTGTGATCATGATAAATACATAATAATAATGAAAGTGATGATAAATGATGACGATAATGTATACGATGCTCGCACAAGTTAATAAATACATAATAATAACGATCGTGGTCATGATTTGAATAAAGTGTAAATGGTGATGAATAAGATACATATCGTTACAATGAACGTGTTAATCATGGCAATAACGAGGGTGATAATGACGGTGTGAATGGCAAAAGTGGTGATAAATGATGACATACGTTCAAAATGCCAATAATCATTGTAGTCAGATAACTATTGATAATAAAGAGAACGAGTAGATGAAATAAAACAAAAAGTACATACACAAGCAAGCACACAAAGACACGACCCCTTCCCTCCCCCCCCAAAAAAAATAGTAATAGTAATAATAGTAGTAATAATAATAATAATAATAATAATAATAATAATAATAATAATAATAATAATATTAATAATAATAACAACAATAACAATAATAACAACAATAATAATAATAACAATAATAATAATAAAACAAAAAAACAACAAGTAAAGAAACAAACAAGTAATAACAAAATAGATCAAATAAATTAAAATAAAATACTACAGCTTTCCCCTTCTCTCGTGCAACACTTGGAGACGAGACGGCGATGTTCTCAGCTGCTCCAACCCGTTGTTTACCCATTACCATGACGACCTGTGGCGTCCCGTGACTATCGCTGACAGATCGCACTGGACCTTGGCACTAAACTCCGCCCTGGCAGTGACACACACACAATAAATAAATAAATAAATAAATAAACAAACAAACAATAAATAAATAACAGATGAATAAATAAAAAATCTATAAATGAATATACATAAATGAATGATTAACCAAACAGGAAAAATTATAAATAAATTAACAGAAAAAAAACAAAATATCACAAAGCAATGAATTCATAATGGTTTTTACACCGATCAAACACCAAGGCAAATTTGGAGACGATGTGCCTTTGCCACAAGAGATCTGTCTGCAATCACCGTGTTAACCAAAAGACAATAGAAAAAAGTACAAAAGACAATATGACTTTTTCAATAATTTCCTTTTACGCCCCCCCCTTTCTTTCACATCTTAAAAAAAAAATCTGTACTTCCTTTCCTAAATTCAAAAGACCATATTCCCCCCCCAATTACCCTGGTTTCATTTCTTTTGTATCTCCCCCCCACCCCCACCCCTACCCCACCCGTGTCTTGACCTTTATCTGGTACTTTCGCAAGGCAGGAGGGACCCGGTCTGGAACAGAAGGTCAGGGATAGGATACCCGAAAGGCGCACGACAGGGGAGGAGGGTGGGGTAGGGTGGGGGTAGGGTGGGGGAGGGAGAAGGGGAAGAGGTGGGGAGGGGGGGAGAAGAGGAAGAGGTGGGGGAGGAGGGGAAGGGAACACGGGGAGAGGTGGGGGTGGGGAGGGGAAGGGAACGGGGAACAGGGGAAGGGGTAGGGGAGAGGTTGAGAAGAGGGAAAGGGAACAGGCGAAGAGGTGGAGGAGTAGGGGTAGGGGAGAGGTTGAAGAGGGAAAGGGAACAGGGGAAGAGGTGGGGGAGTAGGGGTAGGGGAGAGGTTGAAGAGATAAGGGAACAGGCGAAGAGGTGGGGAGTAGGGAGAGTTGAAGAGGGAAAGGGAACAGGCGAAGAGGTGGGGGAGTAGGGTAGGGAGAGGTTGAAGAGATAGGGAACAGGCGAAGAGGTGGGGAGTAGGGGTAGGGGAGAGGTTGAAGAGGGAAAGGGAACAGGCGAAGAGGTGGAGGAATAGGGGTAGGGGAGAGGTTGAAGAGGGAAAGGGAACAGGCGAAGAGGTGGGGGAGTAGGGGAAGAGGAGAGAGGAAGGGGTGGGTGGGGGAGGGTAATTGAGGGTGAGAGAAAAGTAGGGAGGGGAAGGGAACAGGGAAAGAGGTAAAGGTATAGGGGAAGGAGAGCGAGGAAGAGGTGGGACAAAGGGAAAGTAAGAATCCAAAAATGGGGCAGATATTGTGGGGGGAAAGGGGAGCGAGGGAGCATGGGCGGGGAAGCGGAAACGCCCCCAAACACAAGAGAGGCGTGGGCGAGTGTAGGCGGAAGGGAACATACGATTCGGGCGGTCGGGTAGGGGGGGGGGGGGGTCGGGCAGTGGCAGGTTGGGAGGAAGAAGGAGGGAAAGAAGGGGAGGGAAGTGTCGATCGATGAAGCCACCCCCTCCCTTTCTCCCTCCTTCATTCCTACACCCTCCCTCTATCTACCCCCCCCCTCTCTCTCTCTCTCTCCTCCTCTCTCTCTCTCTCTCTCTCTCTCCCTCCCTCTTTCTCTCTCCCTCTCTCTCTCTCTCTCTCTCTCTCTCTCTCTCTCTCCCTCCCTCCCTCTTTCCCTCTCTCCCATACCCCCCTCCCTAAAATTCCCCCTCCACCCGCACACACCAAAACACTCGCCCTCACCTCCACCTCAGGGACAGAGATCGAGGCCGAGCTCAAGGTTAACTTTCAAGGACAACAGCGGGTTAACTCGAGGGTGACGTGAACGAAAGTACGAGAGAGCAGGAATACGTTCATTTTCCAGTTTTATTCATTTATCTATTTATTCATTTTTTGTCAACAAGAACTGCAGCAGCAACAACAAAACAATAAAACAAATGAATTCTAATGATATTAACAAAAATTCCACCACACCAAGGACAAGGGAAAGACATGCGACCGATGAAAAAAAAAAGACAGAAACGAGAGGGAGGGAGGGAGGGAGGGAGGGGGGGGGGAGAGAGAGAGGGAGAGGGAGAGAGAGAGGGAGGGAGAGGGAGGGAGGGAGGGAGGGAGAGGGAGGGAGGAGGGAGAGGGAGGGAGGGAGGGGGGGAGAGGGAGGGAGGGAGAGGGAGGGAGGGGAGGAAGAGAGGAGGGAGAGAGGGAGGGAGAGGGAGGGAGGGAGGAGAGGAGGGAGGGAGAGAGGGAGGGAGGGAGGGAGGGAGGGAGGGAGGGAGGGAGAGAGAGAGAGAGAGAGAGAGAGAGAGAGAGAGAGAGAGAGAGAGAGAGAGAGAGAGAGAGAGAGAGAGAGAGAGAGAGAGAAAGAGAAAGAGAAAGAAAGAGAGCGAGTAAGACAGAGAGAGAGAGCGAGAAAAGGAAAGCGTGCGAAAAAAGAGAGACAGCAAGAGAAAGAGAGATACAGAGACAGCAAGAAACACTGAAAGAAAAAAAGAAAAAATAACAAAAAAGAAAGAAAGAAAAAAATGAAATACCAACCACGCTTTTGAATCACGCCAAGGGGGAAAGGATGGAGTAGGGTAGGGGTAGGGTAGGGGGATGAGGGGGGAGAGGAGGGGGCGGTCTCTCGTCATGGCGGTAACATCATATACACGAAAAGGTGATCAAAAAACACGAAAGCCTTTCTTAGGTCTAGCGCTATGCCCAATCCCTGTGCCATGTAGTTTCGTGATAATGATGATTATGTTGTTTATCTGGACTGGATGATGATCAATGGCGTCATTTTCATCACTACTGTAGTCATTATCACCATCATAATCAACATCATCATTACTATTATTACTACTATTATTGCAATTATCAAATCATCATTATAAGTATTATCATTATTTCCATTATAAATCTATTATCATTATCATCATCATCGTTATTAATATCATTGTTATTTCATCATTAATATCATATCATTATCATTATTGTAACTATCTTCATCATCATTATTTTTATCATTGTAACTATCTTCATCATCATTATTATTATCATCATTGTAACTATCTTCATCATCATTATTATCATCACTAATATATTCATCATTATCATCATCATCACGAATAAAAAAAACACAGAACCAAACAGAACCCAACGCCACGAACACCGTAGCAGTAGAACCTGGGAAGTCGCCTCAACACACCGACAAAAGTTCCCGAACGGCGCGCGGCGAACGGCAAATCCCAGGGCAACGAGAACGTGACGTCTTCCGCTCCGTGCTCCTGAAACCCTCGGAGGACGGATTTCCATTTCCCGAAAAAAATAGGGGGGGAAGGGGGTAGGGGAAAAAAATAGGGGGGAAGGGGTAGGGGGCAAAAATAGGGGGAAGGGGGTAGGGGGCAAAAAATAGGAGGGGAAGGGGGTAGGGGCAAAAAATAGGGGTAGGGGGCAAAAATAGGGGGTAGGGGGCAAAAAATAAGGAGGGAAGGGGGTAGGGGGCAAAAAATAGGGGGGGAAGGGGGTAGGGGGCAAAAAATAGGGGGGGAAGGGGGTAGGGGGCAAAAAATAGGGGGGCAATTCTATGGGTCTGTGGCTCTCGTCGTCTTCTCTTCCTCTCCTTGGTATGTCTGTCTCTCTTTTTTTCTCTCCTTTATCTATCTCTCTCTTTCGCTTTATTTCTGTCTGTCTGTCTGTCTGTCTGTCTCTGTATTTGTTTGTATGTTTGTCGTGCATATGTCGCTTTCGTTCCCTCCCCCTCCCCCTTCCCCATAATCCCCACCTCTCCTTCCCCCAGAGGTCTACACCCTCATTCTTTCCCCTATACACGCAAGGTCGTGTATAGGGGAAGGTCGTGTACCGAAGGTCACACCACGCCTAAGCCTCCACCAGGTAACCCCTCCCCTCCCCTGTCTCCCTCCCTCCCTCCCCCTCCCTCCCTCTTTCTTTCTCTCTCTTCCTCTCGATGACCATATGAATGCTAAGGTCAGGAATCCCCCCCCCCGCCGAGAAAGGTCACGTTGCTATATTAATACGCCCACGCCCACACAGGAGCCACAAGTCACGTAAAAATAGGGTGTCTATTTTCGGATCCTCTGTTTTTATTTTGCTGATATTCATCTCGGATTCTTTGCCCTCCCTCCGTCATTTCCTCCCTCCCTCGCTACCCCTCTCCCAACTCTCTCTCTCTCGCGGGAGGGAGTGAGGGAAAGGGAGAAGAAGGGGGTGTAAGGGAGGGAGGGAGGGAGGGAAGGGAGGGAGGGAGGGAGGGAGTGAGTGAGTGAGGGAAGGGGAGAAGGAGTGGGTGTAAAGGAGGGGGAGTCAGAGTAGCGGGGAGAGAGAGAGAAAAGACTATAAATACAAGGGAGAGGAATGGGAAGAGGAACAGGAGGAGTGGAAGAGGAGGAAGAGGAGGAGGAGGAGGAGGAGGAAGGAGTGATAGTAGGAGGAAGAAGAGGATGCGAAGAAGACGAAGAGGAAAAAAAGACGAAGGAAAAGAAGAAGAAAAAAAGCAAAAGAAGACAAATTAGAAAACGATGAAGAAGAAAGATAATATGAAGCCGTTATTCTCTGGCAGGACGAAAACACATTCTCACTCACCCCCCTCTCTTTCTCTCTCTCTCTATCTCTCTCTCTCTCTCTCTCTCTCTCTCTCTCTCTCTCTCTCTCTCCCTATCTATCTCTATCTCTATCTCTATCTCTCTCTCTCTCTCTCTCTCTCTCTCTCTCTCTCTCTCTCTCTTTCTCTCTCTTTTTCTCTTTTTCTCTTTTTGTTTCTTTTTTTCTCTGTCTTTCTTTTTTTCTTTCTTTTTCTTTTTCTCTCTCTCACTTTCTTCTTCTGTCTCATCCCTCACCCTCCTCCTTTTTTTCTTCCATTAATTCCTTGAAGTCACATTTTTTTTCTTTCTTTAGAAGATGCGGTTGTTTTATTATATTATCATTATTATTATTGTTGTTGTTGTTGTTGTTGTTGTTGTTGTTATTATTATTATTATATTTATTATTATTATTATATTTATTATTTTTATTATATTAGTTATTATTATTATATTTATTATTATTGTTAATACTACTACTACTACTACTACTACTACTAATAATAATAATAATAATTTATTATTATTATTATTATTATTATTATTATTATTATTATTATTATTATTATTATTATTATTGGGGGTGGAGGGGATGCGGTTAATTGGATGGGGGGCTGGGTAGGTACGTGTGGGTATGATCTGTTTTGCATTGTCTCTCCCCTTTTCTCTCTTTTCCTTTTTTCTTTTTTTCTAGTCTTCTCTCACTTTCACTCTCATCTCTCATCTCACTCTCTCCTTTTCTCATCTCTTCTTTTCTCCTCTCTCTCTCTCACTTTTTTCTCTCTCTCTCTCTCACTTTCTCTCTCTCTCTCTTTCTCTCTCTCTCTCTCTCTCTCTCTCTCTCTCTCTCTCTCTCTCTCTCTCTCTCTCTCTCTCTCTCTCACTCACTTTCTTCTTCTGTCTCATCCCTCACCCTCCTTCTTTTTTTTCTTCCATTAATTCCTTCTCACTATCTCTTTCCTCCCTCTTTCATGGACACTCCCACCCCCACTCCCACTCCCTCTCCCCCCACCGATATCGTCCGGCAAACTACAGATAAGTGAATCAGTTTCAGCTATCAGCTTGGGCCATCAGCTTGATCAATACAAGCGTGGCAATCACCAATTATCTGCAACCACCTGAGTCAGTTGCAGCATTCACGGGGCTCTCCTCTCCTCCCCTCTCCTCTCCTCACTTCCTTCGTTACTCTCTTTTCCTCTTCTTTCCTTTCGCCTCCTCCCTTCCCCTCTTCTTTCTCCCCCTCCTCTTCCTTCCTTACACTTTTTTCCTCTTCTTCCCTTTCGCCTCATCCCCTTCTCCTCTCCTCTCTCTTCTCCCTCCCCTTCCTTCCTTAGATCTTTTCTCTCTTCTTCCCTTTCGCCTCCTCCCCTTCTCTTCTCCTCTCTTCCCCTTCCTTCCTTCCTTACATCTTTTTCCTCTTCTTCCCTTTCGCCTCCTCCGCTCTCCTCTCCTCTCTTCCCCTTCCTTCCTTCCTTACGCCTTTTTCCTCTTCTTCCCTTCGCCTCCTTCCCTCTCCCCTCCCTCCCCCTACCTACCAGGCTTTCTATTTCAATGCATAGAAACAATACAAGGAAGTAGTTGTACATCTTTTGTGACATCATGAAAAAAAAATCTATTTGTCTATCTATGTCTTATCTCCTTACCATTTGACCTTTATGCATTACCTCCCTGTTTGTTTATCTGTCTCTTTCTCTCTTCGTATCTGATGATCTGTATGTCTGTCTGTGTCTCTCGCCTCCCGACTCATTTTCTAAGACACAGACACAGACACACACTCCCACTGACTCTCTCACGCACATGGTATAACTCACTCACTAACTCACTCACTCACTCACCCACCCACCCACCTCCCCCCACCCTCATCTCACGCAAATTATGCAAAGTGAAGAAACACATAATCTGGAGTTTAAACACAGTTTTTTGCCATTGGCCCGGATCTCGTTTCAACTTCGAATGAAACACGAGTCGATTGAACAAGGGACAGGAGGAAGGCAGGGAAGGCGAGAGAAGAATAAAGGAGAGAAGAGAAGAGAAGAGGAGACGAAAGAGAGAGAGAGAGAGAGAGAGAGAGAGAGAGAGAGAGAGAGAGAGAGAGAAAGAGAGAGAGAGAGAGAGAGAAAGAGAAAGAGAGAGAGAAAGAGAGAAAGAAAGAGAGAAAGAAAGAAAGAAAGAGAAAGAGAGAGAGAAAGAGAGAGAGAGAGAAAGAGAGAGAGAGAGAGAGAGAGAGAGAGAGAGAGAGAGAGAGAGAGAGAGAAAGAAAGAAAGAAAAAAGGTTACCAGTAAGTAATTACCGTGTCCTTTAGTCGCCGATTTTTCCATCTTTATTATATCAAAGAAACAAGTTTATTATAACCCATCGACACTCGGAAAGAAATAAACAGCGGAAATACAGAAATAAATTAAGGTCTTACAAAAATAAACTGAAAAGAAACTAAACTGAGATAACAATGAAACTTGAGATGGTATAACAATAACATAAAAAAATAATCGAAGGCATTTCCTCTTCTAAATCCGTTTTAAACACCAACTCATGTTATGTATACAAAGAAAATGAATGGACGGAGAAGAGGAGAGTCAAAGGAATAAAAGAATGAATGAAAGAGGTGAGACTGGGAGGGAGGAAACGATGATAAGAGAAGAGAAGAAAAGACAAAGGAAATAGTGGGGGGAAAAACAAGAATAAGAAGAAAGAAAGGAAAGGAAGTGAGAAAAAGAAAAGGAAGATAAAAAAACAGATTCCAGAAACATAAAGAGACAAACGAGAGAGCAAGAGAAGAGAGAGAGAAAGAGAGAGAGAGAGAGAGAGAGAGAGAGAGAGAGAGAGAGAGAGAGAGAGAGAGAGAGAGAGAGAGAGAGAGAGAGAGAGAGAGAGAGAGAGAGAGAGAGAGAAAGAAAGAAAAGGTTACCATTAAGTAATTACCGTGTCCTATAGTCGCCGATTTTGCCATCTTTACTATATCAAAGAAACAAGTTTATTATAACCTATCGACACTCGGAAAGAAATACGCAGCGGAAATACAGAAATAGATTAAGGTCTTACAAAAATAAACTGAAAAGAAACTAAACTGAGATAACAATGAAACGAGATGGTATAACAATAACACAAAAAAATAATCGAAGGCATTCCTCTTCTAAATCCGTTTAAACACCAACTCATGTTATGTATACACAGAAAATGAATGGACGGAGAAGAGGAGAGTCAAAGGAATAAAAGAATGAATGAAGGAGGTGAGACTGGGAGGGAGGAAACGATGATAAGAGAAGAAAATAGTGGGAGGAAAAACAAGAATAAGAAGAAAGAAAGGAAAGGAAGTGAGAAAAAGAAAAGGAAGATAAAAAACAATCAGATTCCAAACACATAAGAGACACACGAGAGAGCAAGAGGTGGGAGAGAGAGAGAGAGAGAAAGAGAGAGAGGGGG
>NC_091562.1:36251717-36261717 GCF_042767895.1 Penaeus vannamei
CCCCTATTTCCCCCGTTCTTCGCCCCCCCTGTTCTTACCTCCCCTTCCCCCTGCTTTATCTCCTTTCTCCGTTTTATCTTCTCTTTCCTATCTCTTACAGACGTACCCTCTCCTTACAAATGTCTTCCCTTTTATACCCCCTGCCTATCCACCCTCCTCCTATCCCCCCTGCCTATCCACCTACATCCACTGTCCATCCACACTTTGATCCATCTTCTACCGGCCAAAATGTGTTCCCGTTTTCCTCCCTCCGTCCTTGCTTCAATCTCCATCCTCTAAACTTTACTTCATGTTCCTCTCTCTCTCCATCTTTACTCTATGTCCCACCCTTCACCCTTCTCTTTCCTCCATCCGTTCTTGCTTCATTTTCCATCCCCCACACTCTCCTTCACTTTCCTCCCTTCCTCCATCTTTCCTCTATTTCCCACCCACCACCCTTCACTTCCCTCCCTCCGTCATTCCCTCATTCCCCCCTTCCCTTCGCACCCCCCTCCCCCCCCCACCCAAACCTTTCCTGCAACGGTTTCCTAACAACGTGCACGTGCTTTCACAGTCGCCGGGTCCGAATCTTAAAGCATAGGCTGTATCTCTGCCTCTAGGTCATGTTGTTCATCTGTTATTGGGTACGCACACGCTCGCATGCTGAGGAGGGACGGGGAAGGGGGAAGAGGAGGAGGAGGAGGAGGTGGAAGCGGAGGAGAAGGGGAAGGGGAAGGGGAAGGAGGAGGAGGAGGAGGAGGAGGAGGAGGAGGAGGAGGAGGGAAGGGAGAGGAGGAGGAGGAGGAGGGAGGAAGGGGAGGAGGAGGAGGAGGAGGAGGGAAGGGAGAGGAGGAGGAGGAGGGAGGGAAGGAAGAGGAGGAGGAGGAGGAGGAGGAAGTGGAGGGAGGAGGAGGAGGAGGAGGAGGGAAGGAGGAGGAGGAGCAGGAGGAGGAGGAGGAGGAGGAGGAGGAGGAGGGAAGGGGAAGGAGGAGAGGAAGAGGAGGACGAGGACGAGGGAGGAGAAGGGGTAGGGTGGGGATGGGAGAGATAAAGGCAGAGGAGGAGGAGGAGGAAGAAGAAGAAAGGAGGAGGAGGAGGAGGAAGAGAAGGGGTGGGAGGGGTAAGGACGAGAGATGGGGTATCAAGAGGCTAGGGAAGGGCTAGAGAAGGAGGATGAGTTAAGGAAGATAAAGTTAGGTTGCGAGGGGAGAAGAGTTGCAATTGAGGTTGGGGAAGGGGAAGGGGAAGGGGAAGGGGAAGGGGAAGGGGAAGGGGAAGGGGAAGGGGCTGGGGAAGAGATGCGGTTGGGGAAGGGGTGAGGGGATGGGTTGGGTTACTCTTGTGGTTGTGAATTTAGCTTCGTCAACATACCAAACCAAACACACACAAAGAAATCCGATTCGTGTAGCTTATCACAAAAAAATACTTCCAAGGATAAAGATAATCACTACATGGCTTTAACTTGATACTTTTTTTTTCTTAAAGTTTCACAAGAAATAAAATGTTTAGACCAAGTGGCACGTGTTCAAAATTAATGAGAAAACAAAAGAAAACATCGCCATCGGTTTGGAATGATACCCATAGTTCTACACTCTCAAGGATGATAAAGGTGATCCACATCTCCACAGCACATCCATCACCTAATACGAAAAGTGAAAAACAAAAATAAAAGACAAAAACACCTCTTCAGCAGTGCAAAAGTCGCCGATCACTTTTTCACTTAACAAAAACATATTCAAAATACGGGGGGGGGAGCAAAAAAACAGCGTCTTAAAATGATACCGGTATATCCTACCATCAAAAACAGTTTAAAAACCCAATCTCACCTCTTTTTTTACGTTAAAACTGACGCAGCAGCACCGCGTCCTTCTGACAGATCCAACCGATTTATTCGCGTAAAAATCTCATGCAGTTTCTCTCTGTCGCTCTGGCAGCATTTGCAATATGCAATAAGAATCTTTTTACTCCTCGAAAGATCTCCAAAAAGGGAAATTGCGTTGGTGCAAGGAGTTGATGTCAAAAAATCACTCAACTTTCTAAATTCGAAAATGAGGCGGACACTCGACATCTTCATATCAAGAATTACCTAAATTGATAAAGCAAAAACGCACCTGACATGCTGAATGCCTCTCCTACGCATTTCTCTCTAAGTAATTGCAATTATTAATAGGGATCTCAGCCAGACAAATCGTAAGGTATTAGACAATATACACACACATGTATTCGACAAAGTGCCAGACAATAGAGGTGTTCGTTGACTATAAATACGACCCTCATTTTCAGTGTCAAATATCATCCCTCTCTCTCTCTCTCTCTCTCCCTCTCGCTCTCTCTCTCTCTCTCTCTCTTCCCCCCTCCCTCTCTCTTTCTAACTCTCTCCCAATCATTCTCTTTCTCTCCGTCTCATCACCCCCTCCCCCTTCCCTCCTTCCTTCCCCTTCCCCTCCCTCCCTCCCTCCCTCCCTCCCTCCTTCTCTTTCTTTCTAGAAGCTTCCTCGAACATGATCAATCATCTCATCTCATCTCACTTAAGCCCCGCCACCATCTTGAATTCCCAGATTAAGAAAGAGAGAAGCGCATAAAAGTCGTGACATGAATTTCATAAATCCATTAACAACTTAGTCTAAAAAAATATACTGCGCACTAACAATGACATGACGAAAGAATATAACGAGAAAAAGAAAGCAAGAAAGAAAGATAGGAGGAGGGAAATACATATTTGGACATAATAAAACGAAAAAAAAGGAGCTGAAACATCCCACACAACGAACACCAATCCGAAAACAGTGACGTGACCGAAGAGCAAAATTGCTCTCCCTGATCCATCAGCGATAAACTTTACAGCTTCGATACCAGAATTCACCAATGCTTGCTACAGAACACCCTCCTGTCCCCCCCTAATCTCCTTCTGTCTTTCTCTCCTTTTCTCCATCCCCCAATCTCCTCCTGTCTTTCTCTCCTTTCCTCCGTCCCTCTCTCTCTTTCTCTTTCCTGCTCTCTCGCTCTTTATAGCCGCTCCCTGATTGGTCAATCCGTCGTTTCCAAAAGCAGGGACACCGACCAATCACAACCCGCGGCTGCGACCACCACGGGGGGAATCCGTGCACTTGCCCCGCGCCCATCCGCCAATCAGGAGCCGACTTCCTCGCTGTTCGTCCGCGGGCATCAGCCAATCGGCCTCCACCTACGGAAGTTGCAACCTTCCCCCCCCCCGCCCCTCACCCTCACCCCCTTCCCCGTGCGTTGCATCAGCAGAGGCCCATTACCTCACAGCATCCCATTCGCGGCACGATCTCCGCTCACCACAGCCCCATTATTCCGGATCATGTATCCTATCGCGGCCCCGGATAGGACACCCCGCAGCAGGTTATGAGGGACAGGACCCCAGTCGTCCTCCTCCCTCTCCGGGCCCCTTCGCCTCCCTCCCCGTTTCTTCTCAGACGCGCCCCGCCTTTTCCCCGAAGTCGAAAGTGCTCCATAAACACTCGGGCGGGGAAGAAAGCTTCATCGTCTTAAATTAGCCCAATGTCTTAAATAGGTTCACATGACATAACCACCACTATTGAGCAACAATAAGCCGAATGCGGGGAGCTAGGAGCGGGCTATTTAAGAGGGGGGGGGGAGGAGGAGGAGCAAGAGACGAGTAAGCCTTGGAAAGATCTGTTTATTCCACAAGGTCGATCTTTTTTAAACCTTGAGATGAGAATGGATAAGAAAAGGTGGATTAATGAAGAATGCTGAGAGTCGAGGGTCGGTGGAGAGGAATGCCCCCTCGCCGCGAATTATGGCAACAGCTGCTACGTGGCAAGTGATGGACTTCCTGGTATAAATATCTATTAGAGAAATGACTTCGATGCTGGCGGAGGATAGGGACTGAAAATCGATCGCGACGATGCACTGGGCAAGGAAGAGGAGGAGGAGGAGGAGGAGGAGGAGGAGGAGGAGGAGGAGGAGGATGTGGATGATGATGATGATGATGATGATGATGATGATGATAAGAAGAAGAAGAAGGAGAAGGAGGAGGAAAAAGAAATGGAGGAAGCAGGACAGGGAGATGGGAGAAGATAAAGAAGAGGAGAGAGGGACAATAGAGGAGGCAGATTAAGATAACGAACAGAAAAAAAGAAGAGACCGAAAGAGGAATTAACCAACACACGACACCCTCGGTGGCTGCTGATTGCAGAAACGCTCCCACCCCACCCCCACCCCCACCCCCACCCATATTTCCGACTCGCCAAGACTGAACGGATCCCCATACGCGAATCTGACGCCGCCCGCTCGCCCGCCCACCCGCCCATTCTGTACACCCCGCCCCCTCGAGATCCGCTCCCTGTGTTGCCAAAGACCCTCACGTGATCCCTCCCTGTGTTGCAAAAGGCCTTCGTGCGACCCGACCTTCCTTTCTTACGGTCGACGTCATAATACAGGGCGAGAAGGAGACACGACGGTTCGCAAATCGACGGAGAAATATGAAGGAGTTCGAGCTGTCACTGCTCATGATGAAAACTGACGCCTCGCGGAGGAGACTTAAAAAAGGGGGGGGAGGGAGGAGCGAGGGAGGAGGGAAGGAGGGTGAGAGAGGAGGGAGGAGGGAGGAGGGAGGGTGAGGGAGGAGGGAGGGGAAAGGGAGGAAGGGAGAGGGGGTGGGAAGGGAGGGATGAGGGGGGGAGGGGAGTGGGAAGGAGGGAGGGGGAAGGGGGGAAGGGGGAAGGGGGAAGGAGGAGGGAGGGGGAAGGGGGGAAGAGGGAGACTAAAAAGGGGTGTGGGAGGGGGGGGAGGAAAGAAGAAGGTCCCGTGATCATGCGTAGGACTCGGTATCGCATGTTGGAAGAAGACGGGGAGGACTGGGAGAAGAGGAGGAAGAGGAGGAGGAGGAGAAGAGGAGGAAGAGGAGGAGGAGAAGAGGACGAAGAGGAGGAGGAGAAGAGGGAAGGAAGAGGAGGAGAAGAGGGGAGGAAGTGTGGGAGAAGAGGAAAAGGAGCAGGAGGAGGAGGAGGAGGAGGAGAAAGCGGGATGGAGGAGGAGCGAAGATGAAGTAAGGGAAGGATAAATAGAAGTAGAAAAAGGAAACCCACTTAAACGTGAAACCAAGATTTTCTCACGCATCTTCCTTCTCTTTCCCTTCCTCCCCTTCCACTACCTCCTCCAACCCCTCCACCAATACCACCTCCACCACCCCCTTCCCCACCCCCTCCCCCACCAACCCTTCTCCACCAGCTCCCCCACCTTCCCCTTCCTCCACCTTCCCCACCACCACCTCCACCACCCCTTCCCCTCCACCTCCCCCACCACCCAATTCCCCACCACTTCCACCTCCACCAACCCCTTCCCCACCAGCCCCTTCCCCTTCACCGCGGTGCGACGTCTGCTTGGGTGAAGGACTCCTTATCTGCCGGATGCTTCACCTGCAGGAGCGCCGAGGCTGAATCTGCTTATCTCGCGCTTTTCCTTTTGTCCTCCGGTTCGCCTCACGCGCTCTCGGCTTGTTT
Organism: Penaeus vannamei; assembly: GCF_042767895.1. NCBI lineage: Eukaryota > Metazoa > Arthropoda > Malacostraca > Decapoda > Penaeidae > Penaeus > Penaeus vannamei. Next base: position 36,257,186 of record NC_091562.1, read on the forward strand.
ATCTCTCCTTCCCTCCTTCTTTTCTTTCCTCTCTCCCTCCTTTCTTTCCTTTCCTCCCTTCTTACCTCTTTCCTCCTTTCTTTCTTCTCCCCTTCCTTCCCTCCCTCCTATTTGTCCTCTCTTCTTCCTTCCTTTCTTTCCTCCTTCCTTACCTCTTTCCTTCCCTCCCTTCTTCCTTTCCTCCCTTCTCACCTCTTTCCTTCCCTCCCTTTTTCCTTTCCTTCCTTCTTACTTCTTTCCTTCCCTTTCATATTTCGTTCGTTCGTTCCTTCTGTATCTGTCCATTCTCCACCCCGGCCTCTATCCTGTCTCTCGTCTCTCATCTCTTCTTTCCTCCTATACCTATTTCTATAACCCCCCCCTCTCTCTCTCTCTCTCTCTCTCTCTCTCTCTCTCTCTCTCTCTCTCTCTCTCTCTCTCTCTCTCTCTCTCTCTCTCTCTCTCTCTCTCTCCTCTCTCTCTCTCTCTCTCTCCTCTCTCTCTCTCTCTCTCTCTCTCTCTCTCTCTCTCTCTCTCTCTCTCTCTCTCTCTCTCTCTCTCTCTCTCTCTCTCTCTCTCTCTCTCTCTCTCTCTCTCTCTCATGCGAGTCCTTCACTCCTTTTGAACCCTTCCTGTGCTTCCTCCTATCTCAAAATCTTCTTTTCTCTCTCTCTCTTTCTCCTTTTGTGTGGGTCGTCAATGCATCCTCATTATGTATACATACTGCGTTCATGTACCTACGTATATGTCTATATACATACGTGTATATCTCTCTCTAATCAAAACATTATGGTATATTTGCCTTAACAATATGCTCTTTCCCTGACTAACTATCTCCGTGACGCATATCATTTTCCAACAGAAATGAGAAGATGAAATGAAAAATGTTGATTACTCTTCTCGACAAAACTGCCTCGTCTCGTCTCCCACCTCACCCCTTCATCGCCCCTCCAACTGCTTACGTCGGCGGCTCTCCCTGCTAAACGGACAATCCCTGACTGCTGATATCACCCACAACCCATGCGGCGCGGAGGTAGAGGGAGGGAAAAGGGAGGGGGAGACGGAGGGAGTGTGGGGAGAGGGAGGGAAAATGGAGAGAGTGTGGGAGGGGGAGACGGAAGGAGTGTGGGGAGAGGGAGGAAAAAGGGAGAGTGTGTGGGAGGGGGAGACGGAGGGAGTGTGGGGAGAGGGAGGGAAAAGGGAGAGAGTGTGGGAGGGGGAGACGGAGGGAGTGTGGGAGAGGAAAGGAAACAGGAGACGAAGGGAGTGTGGGAGAGGAAGGGAAGAGGGAGGGATAGACTTCAGGAGAGTGTGATGGAGAGAGGGAGAGAAGGGAGGGGGAGGGAGGGGGCGGGAGCAGGAGCGGGGGCGGGGAGGGGAGGGGGCAGGGGCGGGGGAGGGGGAGGGGGCGGGGGAGGGGGCGGGGGAGGGAGAGGGAGAGGGAGAGGGAGAGCGTACTGCCTTTCTCAAAATCCAGTCTCCTTACACCCCCCTCTTTTGATAGCATTATCTCCCCCTTTGATCCCGAATTATCGTCTCGTATCTCAAGGTTTCCTCTCTCCTTCCCCTCTCTTTCATTTCTCTCTCCTTCTCCTTCGTTTCATTTCTTCCCTCATTCCCTTTCCCTTTATTCGTCTTCTTTGCCAATCTCCTCTTCCTCCTCTTCTTTGTTTCATCTCTTCTCCTCATGTCCCTCCACCTTTTCCTAGTTCTTGTTCTTGTTCTTCTCCCCCCCCCTTTCTTCTCCTTCTCCTTCTCCTTCTCCTTCTCCTTCTCCTTCTCCTCCTCCTCCTTCTTCTCCTCCTTCTCCTCCTCCCCCTCCTCCATATTTTCCTTCACCTCCTCCCCCAGCTCCTCCACTCCCCTACCACCGTCACAGAGTCCTACGCCGTCCCACGCACTACCCCCCCCCCCCCACTCCCCACACTCCTCTAAGCACCGGCCAAGAAAGAGGGAGGGGGAGGGGGGTGGGGGTGCAAGATGATGGGCGGTGCTGTATTTTAGGGAGCGGACCGGGTTGGAGGGAGGGAGGGGAAGGGGAGAGGGGAAAGAGGGAGGGAGAGAGAGGGGGGAGGGTAAAGTGGGAGGAGATGGGAGGGAGGGAGGGGGAGGTAGGGGGAGGGAAGAGATGGGAGGGAGGGAGGGGAGGTAGGGGGAGGGAAGAGATGGGAGGGAGGGAGGGGGAGCTAGGGGAGGGAAGAGATGAGAGGTAGGGGGGATGGTAATGTGGGAGGGGAGAGTGAATAAGGACGGGGAGAGGAGAGGGGTAAAGCTAAGGAGGGGGGTAAAGCTAAGGAGAGACAGTAAGGAGGGAGGGAATGGCGGTTAAGGAGGGAGGGGAGGATGGATAAGGAGGGAGCGGGCCGGGCTACGGGTGGAGGAGAGAGGGAGGGAGGGAGGGAGGGGAGGGGCGCCGGGGGAGGAGAGGAGAGCGGAGCGGACGCAGCCAGCCTGTCAGGTACACATGCACCGAGGCAAGTGCAGCTGTACCCGGTCGATACGTGGAAGCTCCCCGTCTCCCGCGCTCACGTATATGAACCGCTCCCGCTCTCTCGCTTTCTCTAAATATGTACAAGTGTTATTCTTTCTCTTCTTTACTCCTCTCTGCCTTCTTCCTTCTCTCTCTTTCTCACTCTCCCCTCCCCATCTCGCTCTTCCTTTGCCTCACCCTCCTTCCCTCGCTCTCTCCCTCTCCCTTTCCTCCTTCTATCCCTCCCTCCTTATTCTAATTCCCTCGCTCTCCCTTCTCCCCTTATCCCTCCCTCTCCCATTACCCTCCCTTCCTCCCTCCCTCCCTCCCCCTTCCTCCGCCTCCCTACCTCTTTTCTTCCCACTCCTCTTACCCAACCTCCCTCCCTCACACACACCCCTCCCTCTCCCCTCCCTCCCACTCTCCCCCTCTCCCTCCCCCTCTATCTAGCATTACCCGTAAGGCCTCTCGTGTCGACATCACCGCAATGGCGTGAGCGACCCGGCCCTTGAAAGGCGACTCGCATATAGCCATAACTTGCTTGTCTCGAAGGCCATTATTATGCATGCAGTTGCAATCATTCCTTCGGAGAGATGATTATGTGGGTGGGTGTCATCGTAATGGCTGTATTTGATCCGGAGATTGGTAATTAAACCCAATGGCTGTGGCATTGTTGGGGGGGGGGGTTGGGGACTGGAGAGCGAACAGCGACGACAAGTGTAATAACCACCAAATCACAAAAATATGAAATGCAAAAAGTACGATAATACAGAAATAAACAGCAGCGACAAAACAACAGCGGGACCAGAGGGGAAAAAATGTGTTTTGTTCCACCTACTCAACGTACTAGACGGCCTTATCATATCTGACAAGTTATCAGTCTTTTTCACGGTTTTGTGAAATCCCCCGTGATCCGCAGGCCACAATGCCACGCTCGACGAAACCCCCGACACAAACGGCACTGAATAGCACCCTGATCCGAGCGCAGTGCCACGCAGAAACAATAACAAACACCATACACAAATGAACAGAATACGAACAAAGCCCAAACGAACCATACCCCACCCCGTCCCTAAAACGAGACCCAAAACAAACACGAAACCACAAGACACCACAACATAAACACCAAAAAAAAAAAAAAAACGAACGCAACGTTCCTACCTAGAACCTCTATTCAACCACACTCTTATCACACGCTCTCCGCCGTACCTACGCTCCCGCCACGTTATCTCACGCAGGAGGAGGAGGCAGGGCCGCCGGTACTGCCTGAACAGTCACAACTCACGAGCCCAAGACCCACCTCCTCTCGCCCTGGCATGGCTGGGTCACCCTCGAGGCCAACCGGACACCAACGTGAACCAAACGCCAAGGCCAGACTAGTGTCCCTCGACGTCAGCACAGCGGAAGCAGCAGCACGGTATTGATGAGAAGCGGGGCGCGCCGTCACAGTAGAAGCGGGCAAATGCGCCTCCAATCAATGTAAAGGAAGGGCGTGAAGCAAGCGACGGAGAGGCGAAAACACGACGTCAGTCCAAACGAAACGTCAACTTCAGTAAAATGGAAGAAAGGCAGAAAGAAACAGGGATAAAAAACACAAACGAACGTCAACTTTACTTAAAAAGAAAGAAATATGAAAAGAAATAGGAGAAAAAAACAAACGAACGAAGAAAGAAAGGTAGAAAGAAATAGGAAAAAAAATGTTCCCAGGAACCCCCCCCCACACACACACATAGACAAAACTACCAAAACAAAATAAACGAAAAAAAAAGAGAGAAAAAAAAAGCCAAATAAAAATGACGTGGCGCCGCTGTGGAGAGAATATTCCAACATCAATTATTCAAACTGGCGCCCAGATGCCTCCCTCCTACGAAGTAACGGCAAGAAGGAAAATAAACAAATTCCTCGAAGCGGTGGCGACTGGCCCTCGGAGTACCACGAATGCGGAGGGAAAAGCGGGGGGGGGGGGGGGGGAATGCGTTTGCACGTGCGCCTGGCACTTCCCCTCCCCCCTTCTATCTCATCCACAGCTTCCCTACTCATTCTCAAGTAAATAAACGTCTGCAGCAAGGAGTCACTCTAGTTC
>NC_091562.1:36269217-36289217 GCF_042767895.1 Penaeus vannamei
ATATATATATATATATATATATATATATATATATATATATATATATATATATAGCCACAACTATACTAATGATAATTTCGAAGAAAGTCTGCAATAAAGTTCAGAGGGTCAGTAATAAATGAAGCACTGGCCAATCAGCATACGTGGACTGGGCTTTTCACCCATTCTTTAGGCAGTTGTTAAGAATAGCCAACACAAAAAGCAAAATAAATAAACAAACAAATGAATAAAAAAAAGAAACAAAAAAAGAAAAAAAAAAACTTGAAATATCCGTTCCAACCGCGTAATCACCCCACCCCCCACCCGCACCCCACCCCGCAGTAACCATGTCAAGGAGCGGACAATGCCACGTAAAATCCAGACCCACAGAGGCGACACACCTGAGACACCAACCCACCCTCAGGGCCACACAGATGCCCGCGAACACTTGTCACCCTAATGAAAAGTTTCCTCGGCTTCATCCTCGACCCACATCGCACTGGGCAGATGGAAGGCGAAAATGCATTATTCACGGGCCCAGGAAGGGAGGCCAGGCGGCAGACGGGCGAGGGAGGGAGGGAGGGAGGGGGGGATAACTTGCTAGAAGTACCCCAAGGGAGGGAAGGAGGGAGAGAGAGATGGAGGAAGGAAGGGAGGGAAGAAGGGAGGAAGGGAGGGAGGGAAGGAGGGAGAGAGAGATGGAGGGAGGGAGGAAGGGAGGGAATGAGTGAGAGATGGAGGGAGGAAGGGAGGGAGGAAGGGAGGGAAGGAGGGAAGAGGGATGATCTACTCGAAATGCCCCAAGGGAGGGAGGAAATATCCTACTAGAAATACCCAAAGGGATGGAGAGAAGGAGGGAGGAAGGATAATAGCCTGCTATTATTACTCGACGGAAGGGAGGGTAGGAGGGAGGAGGTATCCTGCTAGTATTACTCGAAAGAAGGGAGGGAGGAGGTAGCCTGCTAGTATTACTCGACGGAAGGGAGGGAAGGAGGGAAGGAGGGAGGGAGGAAGGGAGGAGGTAGCCTACTAGTAGTACCCGAAGCTGCCGTTCATTGTGGGCGTCCACCGGCCAGGCCCCAACGCGGTGTCATGTCAGCTGGAGCGAAGTCGGCCATGTCAGTTAGCCCGATGCTATTCACATCAATTGAACTCGGCGGGAAGCATGTCAAGTGGCCAGACAGGGGGTCATATCATTGTCAGCTGAGAGGAAGCTGGTAGCCTGGGTGGCGTGAGCAGGGCAGTGGCAGGTGGCCCCCGGACCGGCTCGTGAATGGCCCGTCATTTTCCTCCATCACACACACACACACACAGCTGGTGCCTGGTTTGCTGGAGGGAGGGCGAGGGCAGGAGGGCGAGGGCAGGAGGGGCGGTGCCGATCCCCGAGAACACACGGCGCATTTCCCGCATATGCGCACGCGAAATTACACAGTATAAAAAAAAGAAAACATTTAATTCTGTATATCCCAACTGCGTAACGTCCGTCTGCTTTGGAGACTGTTTGTAGATAGACACCAAAGAAAGAAGGAAAGAAAACAGAAAGAAAGGGGGAGACGGGAGGAGTGTGTGTCTGTGTGTGTGTGTGTGTGTGTGTGTGTGTGTGTGTGTGTGTGTGTGTGTGTGTGTGTGTGTGTGTGTGTGTGTGTGTGTGTGTGTGTGTGTGTGTGTGTGTGTGTGTGTGCGTGCGTGCGTGCGTGCGTGTGTGCGTGCGTGCGTGCGTGTGTGTGTGAGAGAGAGAGAGAGAAAGAGAGAGGGAGGGAGAAAGAGAGAGAGAGAGGGAAAGAGAAAGAGAGAGAAAGAGAGAGAGAGAGAGAGAGAGAGAGAGAGAGAGAGAGAGAGAGAGAGAGAGAGAGAGAGACATCGAGAGAACGAGACATCGAGAGAACGAGACATCGAGAGAACGAGACATCGAGAGAACGAGACATCGAGAGAACGAGACATCGAGAGAGCGATACATCGAGAAACCGAGAGCTAGAAACCGTGAGACCGAGACATCGAGAGCGAGGGAGACCCCATCGCCAAGAACGAATCCCATCCCGCAAAAAAAAAAAAAAAAAAAAAAAAAGAGCCAGGACGTGCCGTAGTCGAGGTCTCAGGCACGCCCCGACCCTCTTCCTCCTCCTCCCGCTGGCCCACCCTTCCCAACTCGTCACCGTGGGCGTGATTCTCGCCTCCCTTTCCCGACTCGTGAATTTTTTTTTTTATCTACCTTATTTTCCTTTCCTTGCGGAGTCGGGCAAAAGCATCCGCTATGGGCTGGAGCAAAGAGGAAGGCAGGTAAGCACGTTATTTTTTTTTCCTTTCTCTTTTTCTTTTCTCACTATCCCTCTCCTTCTCCCTCTCTTAATCTCTCTGTCTCTCTCTCTTAATCTCTCTCTCTCTCTCTTAATCTCTCTCTCTCTCTCTTAATCTCTCTCTATCTCTCTTAATCTCTCTCTATCTCTCTTAATCTCTCTCTATCTCTCTTAATCTCTCTCTCTCTCTCTCTCAATTACTCTCTCCTTCTCTCTCCCTCTCTCAATTTCTCTCTCTCTCTCTCTCTCTCTCTCTCTCTCTCTCTCTCTCTCTCTATCTATCTATCTCCCCCTTCTCTCTGTCTCTGTCTCTCTCTCTCTTCTCTCTCTCTATCTCTCCCCCTCCCCCTCTCTCTTTCTCACACTTTCAAACAGACACACAAACACACATTTAGCAACAAGGTTAAAAATATCCATCCTCCAACACCTTAATGTACCGTATACTAATGAAATCAATTAGCATAATCCCTGCAAAATTTCCGCGTCAGCTGATGCAAAGCTGATGCAATGCGACGCTATCTGAATAGGTGAATCTGGCTGACTAAAATGGAGGACTGACTGACTGACTGACAATTAATGACTGCCTTACTGGCTGACTGACTACTGACTGACTGAATGGCTGATTTACTGACTGGCTGCCTGACTACTGACTGACTGATTTAATAACTGGCTAACTGACAACTGACTGACTGATTTAATAACTGGCTGACTGACTACTGACTGACTGATTTAATAAATGGCTAACTGACTACTGACTGACTGACTGACTTAATAACTGCCTGAGTGACTACTGACTGACTGAGTGGCTGATTTACTGACTAACTGGCTGACTGACAACTGCTTGACTGAATGGCTGATTTAATAACTGAATGGCTGACTGACTCACTGACTGAGTGACTGCAAATCGGAGGTCAAATCTAACATTCGTACTTTACAGAAACTGCAAAGTCCGAGTTGGCGATTGCTTGCCCGAACTTGCAAGCCATCGTGTTGCACAATTCACTAACTAGAAGATGAGAAGCGGAAACAGGATGCGAAGAAGAATGTAGAAGAGAGAAGGGGATAAGGGGAGGGGGTGGGAGGAGGAGAAAGCGAGAAGGGGGCGAGAACAGAACATCCGCTCTTGCATAACGCCTATTGTAGGAAATCCTATTTAGCGTTACACAGACAGACAGACTGGCAGCCAGGTAGACAGATAGGCAAGATGATAGGCTGACACACAGGCGCACACACACACACTCATACATAATTGAAAAATAACAACAATAATAATCGTTTTGAATATGATGATAATATAAATATTAATAATTATTATCATATTACCAATAATAACAATAATAATACTCGCAATAACAACAACACTAGTAGTAGTAGTAGTAGTAGTAGTAGTAGTAGTAGTAGTAATAATAATAATAATAATAATAATAATAATAATAATAATAATAATAATAATAATAATAATAATAATAATAATAAGAAGAAGAATAACAATAATAATAATAATAATAATAATAACAATAATAATAACAACACAATAATAATAACAACACAATAATAATAACACAATAATAATAATAATAATAATAAAAAATAACAATAATAATAATCATAACAATAACAACAACAACAACAACAATAATAATAATAATAACATTAATAATAACAATAACAATGATAATAATGGAGTGCGCGAGTGGGGCGACACGCAGCCAGCGCCAAAGGGGCGGCGGCGACTGTGCACTACAGAGTGGCCTCGGATAGAACGCCCGCAGTCCGGCGAAGGTTTCCCTCTCGAGGTTAACGCTTGCGAAAACGAACGAACGCGTTTTCGAAACCGCAACCTGCTTCTGCTCCGGCTTCGTCACTCGCTCGTTCGCTCGTTCGCTCGCTCAGCTCGCCGGGTCCCGCTATGCCCGCGGGTAACAGTAGGAAAAAAAGAGACAGCTTTCTTGGAATTAAATGTGGGTGAGGTAGGGAAGGAGAGAAAGGAAGAAGGAGGGAAAATGTAGGAAGGAAGGAGGAGAGGAAATGAAGGAAGGAAGGAGGAGAGGAAATGAAGGAAGCAAGGATGAGAGAAAATGAAGGAAGGAGGGAGAGGAAATGAAGGAAGGAAGGAGGAGACGAAAAGAAGGAAGGAAGGAGGAGAAAAAAATAAAGGAAAAGAGAGTAGAGAGGATGAAGGAGGGAAAAGACAGGGAGAAATAAAGAAGGGAGGAGGGGTAAGATGGAATAAGTAGAGGGGGAGGAGGAGGAAAGTGAGGAAGATGAAAGAGAGAAAGGAAGAACGAAGAAAGAGAAAGGAAGAAGTAGAGAAGGTGCAAAAGGGAAGAAAAAGAAAGAAGTAGATAAAACTGAGGATGAAAGAGAAAAAAAGGAAGAACAAAGAAAGAGAAAGATGCAGAAAAGAAGACAGAGAAAAGAGAAAGGAAGAAATGGAGAAAATCAAAGATAGTAGAGGAGTTATGAAAAGGAATGAGGTAGATAATAAAGAACGAGAAAATCCAAACTTTAATATAGTAACGAAAGAAGAAGAAAAGAAGTTGACAATAAAGAAGATGAAAGAAGAAAAAAAAGGAACTCGACCGGCGTTGAGAAAACAAAAGGATGCAGAAGAAACAAAGAAAGAAAATAAAAGAAAACAAAAAATACAAGATAAACCAACGGTATCAGGAAGAAAACAGATCACCCTAAAGGAGAATGCAAATTGACTGATCCATGCACGTGCCCGCTTCCACCCCCCCCCCTCCTCTCTTCCCCACTCCCTCTCCCCTCCTACCCCCTTCTCCCCTCCCTCTCCTACCCCCTCTCCCCCTCCACCTTCCCCTCCCCCTCTCCTCCCTCACCCATCCCCTCCTACCTCCCTTCCCCTCTCACACTCCCTCTCCCTCCCTCATTGAGCATTATCGATAGCATGGCCTTGTGTGCGCGCGCGCGAAGGTATTCAGGTTGGTCAAAGTGCTTGTTGACGTTAGGGGTTGGGGTTGGGGATAGGATTGGGGTTTGGGTTGGAGATGGGGATGAGGTTTGGGTTGGAGATGGGGATGGGGTAGGGTGGGGATGGGGGTGGGGGTGGGGGTGGGGGGGGGTGTGGATGGAGATGGGGTGGGGATGGAGAGTGGAGTGGGTGGGGATGGGGCTGAGGTTGGGGTAGGGGATGGGGTGGGGTGAAGGGGTGTATGTGCGGGGTGTATGTTTCATGCACGGGGGTGATGGGTGTGTGCTTTGGTGGTGTCGGTCGTGGTGATGAGGGTGTTGGGTAACCTATGAAGAGTTTGGTTTCTCTTCAAGTTATCGAGGTGAAAAGTGGGTGCATGTGAGTGTTTAGTTTATGTTTGTGTGTGTGTGTGTGTGTGTGTGTGTGTGTGTGTGTGTGTGTGTGTGTGTGTGTGTGTGAGTGTGAGTGAGTGAGTGTGTTTGAGAGTGAGTGTGCGGAAGTGCCTGTGTGTTTTTAAACCTATCTGGGACACGAATTTCAACTTGTACTTCCGTTTAACCAAAGACAAGACCCACGACCCACGAATGACTCATTTACCCAAAGCATTTACCCTTTACATCAACTGAACCCCCCAAATCATAACCTAACCTAACCCAAGCCACAAACCCTACACCCATATCTATCCCTTAATTAAAATACTCTCATCCACTCTTGGCAATCCACGCATTCTCTCTCCCATAAACCAACTCGCCATCAACACACGCAGCCAGCAGCCATTTCACCTTAAGCCCAGCCCTTGTTACTACAAAACTCAATAACGTCTGACCTTTCACTCTGTCCTCGCCCGGCACGCGGCACAGACACGCTACCAATCCCCCGATAGTTAAACCCGCAGACCCTCTCCACCCTCTCTTCCTCTTTCTCTCAAGAACTAAGTTGAGGCCCTCAGTTAGAATACCAGGAAATGAGTCAGAGAAGTCAACAACGACAACAAGGACAGTTGCAGCCCCCTCCTCCCCCGCCTTCCAAATCCCAATGCGTCTCGGGGAAATGCAAAACACGTGATCACCGCGTGGCAACGATGCCGCGCGGTTGCCAACTGTGTTAATCACTACTTAGCAACAGCAACCTCATCGTTATCTAGACAATTTTTCTCTGGCTTTTAATTATGATGATTTTTCTATGCATTTTTAATCATAATGATTTTCTCTGCATTTCTATTCAATCACGATGATATTTATTTATATCACGGCAGCTATTTCATTATCATCTCTACCCTTTTATTGATGGTGATTTTCTCTGTTATTTTATTATGATTTCCTCTTCATTTCTTATTAAGACTTTTTTCTCTGCCATCTATATTATGATTTTTCGCTGCCGTTTTTATTATGATTTCCTCTGCCATTTTTGTTATGATTGTTCTGCATTTTCCACGTTATTATGATGCTCGTCAATCGCGCTTCGTCCGGACAAACGTTTCGAAAATATGTAAACAAAACACGATTTCACACACCAGTCCGTCATAACTGTTGTAAAGAGAATAATAACAATAAAAAATCAAATACGGCAATAATAACAATAAAAAAATCAAATACGGCAATATTCAGCAAGATATATATATACATATATGCACTCGCGCTGAGAAATAAAAACACCGATAACGAGAGATATCAATCTTGCTGTATCATCGTGATATCCAGGAACACCATGCTGCAACAACCAAATTCATGTGCAACCGATATTAACGTTCCCCTCCATCACCTTGGCAAGAAGTCTATATCAATCGATGGACCGGCATCCCGCACGGCCATAATTCCATGCAAAAATACCAGGGCACGAGGCACGGGACAACGCAATCCACACACCCACACAAAGCTAGGCCAGCGGGAGAGTGAGCGTATGATTACACACAACAAAATCATAATGGAATAAATGTACTCTCGCAGGGCAATACAATGTGTAAGTCCCCCCTCTCTAGATATGAAAAATTACGATGGAATAATAAAAAAAAATGGAAAATAGCCACAATAGGGAATATTGTTACATAGTGTTCAAAATGGAATAAATATTACATTCTAAGTTCAACACAGTGTTTCATTCTCCTCCCCCACCGCTTTTGAAGCCCAAATGTACCCCCCCAAAAAAAAAAAAAATAATAATAATAATAAATAAATAATAATGAATATAAAATATATAAACAAGATAAAATAAAATATAGTTTATGAAATGTTTTTTGGTCAATTTAAACAGTTTTCTATAACATGACCATATAGTCGATATATTCACGTTAACGCACTCGATCGCATAATTGCACTGCATTCAATTGAAAATGTCAATATTAGAGTTATAGATGAAAGCTAAAAAATAACCAAAATATCTAATAAACGCTAATGGCCCTCATCTACTCTCCCCTTTTTTCTAACAAAAAATGTTATCTCCTTTTAGTGTGGGGGGAGGGTGAGAGGAAAGGGAGAGGGGAGAGGAAAAGGAAAGAGGTAAGGGGAGAGGGGATTGGGGAAAGGGAGAGGGGGAAAGGCAAAGGAAAGAAGAATGGGGTGAGGGGAAAGGGAGAGGGGAAAGGCAAGGAAGAGGGAGAGGGGAGAGGAAAGGGAAAGGGGAAGGGAAAGGGGAGAGGGGGAAGGGAAAAGGCAAGGGAAAGGGAAAAGGAAAGGGAAGGGGAAGGGGACAAGCACACTCTCCAAACACCTTGCACACGACGAGGACAAAACGCCATGCCAAGAAAACGGACAAGCGATGTCCTACTTAGAGAAACTCAGACAATATAAAAAGAACAAGTGAGAGGGCAATCACCCTGTTCGGAGTTAAACAGAAGGGGAAAGGGAAATAAATGAAAATATATGTAATAAAGATAGAGACAAGAATACTAATATTAAGCCACGTGCAGATTAATGAATAGATGCTAAAATAACGATAATGATAACAACAACAACAATAATCATCATCATCATCATCATCATCATCATCATCATCATCATCATCATCATCATCATCATCATCATCATCATCATCATCATCATAATCATAATCATAATCATAATCATAATCATAATCATAATCATAATCATAATCATCATCATCATCATCATCATCATCATCATCATCATCATCATCATAATAATAATTATTATTATTATTATAAAAATTAAACAATAATATGAAAAATAATAATATAATGATGATATTTATAATCAATAAATAAAACAAAGGTCAGAAAATCCACTAAGGTCATAAGAGAAATCCATCCACGCACATTAGACACACACACGCACACACACACACAAACACACTCACCCCCACTCTACGTACACAGAAAGGTCACACGAGAAACACCTGTCCCCCCACACCCACCCCACGGACACCGGGTCACACGAGAAACACCTGTCCCCCCACCCCTACCCCCACACCCACCCCACGGACACCGGGTCACACGAGAAACACCTGTGCCCCCACCCCTACCCCCACTCCCACCCCACGGACACCGGGTCACACGAGAAACACCTGTGCCCACCCCCACCCCACGGACACCGGGTCACACGAGAAACACCTGTCCCCCCACCCCTACCCCCACACCCACCCCACCCCCACCCCACGGACACCGGGTCACACGAGAAACACCTGTGCCCCTACCCCTACCCCCACCCCCACCCCACGGACACCTCGGCGGCAAAGGGCTGTCCTGCACCGCGAAGGATACCGTGACTAGGCCAGTGGTCGATCCCTAAATATTTGACGAGCGGCGCCGTGAGTCTGCGGGTTTTGTGGCCTACTTCGAGTTACCGGGGTGGAAGGGAGGGAAGAAAGAAGGAAAGGGGGGGGGGGTTCGATGTAATTGTAGAGAAAAGGGTAGGTCTATGATGGAAGCAAATAGGCTTGGATGAGAATTCGTGTTTAAAGCTAGAGGTATAAATAAGAGAGAGAAAGTTAGAGAGAAGACAGAAAGAGAGATAGAGATAGAGATAGAGATAGAGATAGAGATAGAGAGAGAGAGAGAGAGAGAGAGAGAGAGAGAGAGAGAGAGAGAGAGAGAGAGAGAGTGAGTGAGTGAGTGAGTGAGTGAGTGAGTGAGTGAGAGAGAGAGAGAGAAAGAGAAAGAAAGAGAGAGAGAGAGAGAGAGAGAGAGAGAGAGAGAGGAGGTAAGAAAGGAGAAGAGAAGAGGCGAAGAGAGGAGAAGAGAGAAGAGAAGAAAAGAGAGTAGTAAAGAAGGGGATAAGAGAGGAGAGAAGAGTAGAGCAAAGGTGAGGATAGCAATAGAGAGGAGAGGAGGGAAGGTCACGCGAGGATAAGAGAGAGGGAGAAGAGAGAAAGAGAATTGATTCGTAACCCCACGCCACTCTACCCCTGCCTCCCTCAGAGCCAACATCACATTCCTGTCCCTCTCCCCTCCCCCTCCCCACCCCTATCCCTCCCACCCACCCACCCAACGCAACCTAAAATCACGGACCTAAGCCTACATATCCCCCACGCGATGCGGCGACTCCCTCCCCCCCTCCCCAAGCGTCCACTTTCCTCATTTCCTCGGGCTTCATTCCCCTCGGCCCGGCCTTTTCCTTCACGCTGCTATTCCCTGCCCTCGCCCAAACAAGGCCGCTTCCTTGGGCACCGGGAAGTGTGGGTGAGAGAGAGAGAGTGCCAATCCTGGCCCTTTGCCTCTCTCTCTCTCTCTCTGCTTTTACTCATCTGCGACGCGTATCCTTTTCTTCTTCTCCTTCTTCTATTACTTCTTTTTCTACTACTTCTACTTCTTCTTCTTCTTCTTCTCCTAATGACACGACCCGCGCCCTCCAACACCCTTGCCTCGGTTGCCCTCCTGTCCTCTTTTTTCCCCTTGGTTTCCCCTCACTTGGTTAGCCTTTGTTATTTCCTACAGCAATTGTTATCTGCTTTTTTGTGTGTGGGGCGGGGGGTGGGGGGGTAGGAGAGAGGGAAGAGGAAAGAGGGAGAAAGGAGGAAGGGGAGGAGAAGGAAGGGGAAAGGAGAGAGAGGGAAAGGAGAAGAAGAAAGGGAAGGGAGAAGAAGGGAAAGGGGAGAGAGGGAAGGGAGAAGGAAGGGAAAGGGGAGAGTGGAAAGGGAGAAGAGGGAAGAGTGAAGAAAAGAAGGAGAGAAAGGGGGAAGGGGACAAGGGGATAGACCTACTGTAAATCCGACAAAACAAGGAAAAGAAAAGAAAAAAAACAGTCTTAGGCCAACCAGGAAAAAAATGAGAAAGTAGAACACTGCGGAGGAACCTTTCTTCCCCTTAAACCCTAGCCCCCTCCCCACCCCACCCCACCCCCTCCCCCCCTAGCTACTGACACGCGGATGTTGTTTTGGTTGTTTAGTCCTTTTCGTCTCCACCCGCGCTACCTCGACCCACATACAGCAACATCAACAGCCACATACATATGCACACATACATATACACATTCATATCCATCCATCCATCCACACGCACACGCACACACACACGCACACGCACACGCACACGCACACGCGCACGCACACACACACACTTGTAAACACGTGAACACGACGCACTAAACCCCTTGATTCCCGGCTTTCTGTTAACAGGATCTCTCGCGGTGTTATAGATTACAGCTCTTAACGCCCTGACAGAAAATCACAATACCATATAAGTAACTGTAGGCTGTGTGTGTGTGTGTGTGTGTGTGTGTGTGTGTGTGTGTGTGTGTGTGTGTGTGTGTGTGTGTGTGTGTGTGTGTGTGTGTGTGTTTGTGTGTGTGTGTTTGTGTGTGTGTGTTTGTGTGTGTGTGTTTGTGTGTGTGTGTTTGTGTGTGTGTGTTTGTGTGTGTGTGTTTGTGTGTGCGTGTGCGTGAGCGTGTGTGTGGTGTGCGCGCGCGTGAGTGCGGATAACCATCATAAATTCATACGCGTGTCCATCAATTCTCCTTTTTCCTCCATTGCCAATTATGCTTAAACACAGCCCTACCGGCAGAAGCAATACTGTCATTTATTACCACAATGCTAGGATTATTAATTATGCCGAAAGAACCCATTATATCATTACATGTAATTACCAATGCAAACATTCATGATGGACCTACATAGTCTGCTTTTGGATATTCGACTGGACATATATGCCTTACACAAATAAATACTTTACAAATCTAATGCCTAGACAGGCTATTGACAAACATATAGGTATATGCGTATGTATGTGTGTAACTATGTTCTGCTCTATATGGCATATATAGATAAGTGTATATGTAGCTATATGTGCAACAGATACAATTACAGACAGGCAGACAGCGAAGGCACGTGGCAAAACAATACCAACGGACAGGGAAAGCGGAGAGTATGCACACGCAACGTGGACGAAACCCCGCAAGCCGCCACCCTTCCCTCATCCTCTACTGGCGCGCTTCCCTCCCTATTTGGGGCGTGACATAACGCTTTGCGAGAACGAAAAACGGGGAAAACAATATTGCGTAGGCGGTAGAACATGCCTTCCCCTCCTATCCCTCCCAGAATAGCTGTTTTTTTAGGCAAATTCTTCACGCGAAACGGGAAATGGGTCGCGGCCGCCTATCTGGCCCACGGTAAAATGTAAATCAATAAAAACACACAAAAATACGCCATACAATATAAGGTAATAAAGATCGATGAAAACAATATCACACAACATAGTGCAAATCAGAATCGAAAACCATTTTTTGTCATTAACTAGGCCTATATACCTTTAAAATAGTTTCTACCGACGGGAGGCTGTCAGACATGAAGAGAAGACTCCATTAAAATTATATCCCACAAAGAAATACTACACAACACCGAGCCTAACCCCTATATCCCAATCTGCAAGTACCTCAACCACTTGGTTTTAGTACCAAAGAAATCCCTACTAAAGTTCCAAAATACTTATAACAGATACAATCCCACTTACCACAGACACCCCCAGCGCATATACCGTCTCAGATTCCCTGTAGGCATGAGACCACGCAATCGAACAATATTAACAGCTGATTTTCCTACAGAACGGGAAAGGCCAGCTGCGCAATAAGTGAACTTTTATCACTTCGACGTAAGGAGTTAAACTCGGACCACTCTGCCTTATCTGCGCCTCACCTCTTCACGGCGTCGGGTTTCGCTGTTCTCCTTGCACGCCGAGAGAGATGATATAAATGCTCTATTTTTCGGGACAAGGAGAACTTAGACTGATACTGATATCGTTAATTTTTCCCCGTCAATAGATAAAACAAATCAGAAAAATTAAGTCTACTGCTGCTAGCACTTTTGATCTAAAGATTTTGGATAACATATTTGAATGTTTTTTTTTTTTCGAAACGATTTACATGAAGCAGATCAGAAAAATTAAGCCGACTATATACAATACTTCAAATAAAGATTTTGGAAAACAGAGGCAAAAAAACAAACAAACAAAAATTATCTTAGAAAAGTAACAACGCAGTCTGCATATCATAGCAACAGTCTCCATTTCGTTGAACATATAGAAAATGAAAATAAAAAATAAAAACCTCATCTTGAATACATAAAAGGTCTTATTCTCCCGTTAAAAAATCAAATGACATCCTTGAGACACAGAATTAATGATTCAACACGGAAAAAATAGATCGCGTGGTCAACGTACATCCCGTGCTAGCATAGGCCTAACTCAATCAAGAACTGCAAAATTCACTCAGACAGATGAACGAAGAATACGGAAATATTTACTACTCGAATCTGAACGCTGACATAAGCTCAAAAAAGGTCCCAGAACAAGAAACATCTGGTCATGACGTCTAATATTCATAAGCGTGATTCTCGACCCCGGACCACGTGGAGCAGGCGGCCGTTGGGGACTCGGCGAGTGTGGTCACGGCGTTTGAGGCAAGGGAAGTCATTTTCTCCTGCTCTCCTTCCACTTCTTTTCTTTCTTCCTTTTCTTCTGGTTCTTGTGCTTCTTTTCATCCGTCTTCGCCGTGTTGTTCCTTGTCTTTTTCTCCACCCTCACTTCCCCCCATTTCTCTGATCATCATCATCATCATACGTTCACATCCTCTTTCTCCTCGTCTATCTTAATATCACATTCTATTCCCCCACTCATATCCCTTCCCATCCCTCCCTCTCACCCACTCCTCCACTCATTTCTCCCCTCTCCTCTCCCCCACTCAATTCCTTTCAATCTCATTCTCATCGTCCTTATCCTCTCTTCCCCTTTTGTCTCCACCTCCTCCTCCCTCCCCTAACACTCCAATGTGCATGAACTCCTGTCACAACACAAAAGAGATCGATTGCACATGTTGCTCGAAAGCCCACGACTTCCTCCCTTCAGACTGCCTCAAAAATTCTCCAAACTCAACATTAAAGTTCTAAAAATCTTGACTGAACACTCGGCGGGGTAATACACGTGTGGCCGTCGACGAAGGCAAACAAGCGCAGCGCCCTTTCGTCGGCGAGCCCCACGAGGCCGGGATTGGCCTCAAGCCTGGGGTGTGCAACAGAGCAAGAGGTAATTGCAGCCACCTCGGTCATCCATCATGACTGGGCCTCCTCGTGCTGCCAATAGAGGTCATCGACCCAGCCTGCGATGAGGGGATCTAATAACTCCGCGTGATCTCACAAAGGGAGCGGCAACATGGCGTATATTGAATAATGAAAGCTTTCGCAAACTCGAAACCAAGTGCACATAATCAACGTTAGCATTAAAATTCATACACTTTCATCTCGCTAAAGAGATTTTATCGGCTGGGATCATGTTTATCTTGTATGTTATTTTTGTTGCCGCAAACGCTGATGCTGCCTCCCTTAAACGCACGCCGCGGCACCAATCTTGGGCGGCTCTCTGGAGGATTCTCTCACGGCCTCGCTCGCAAGGGAAAATTCCGCCGCAGTTCTTGCCTTGGCCAGTGGAGGAACTGCCGCCTTCATGACTCAGGTCAGGCGCTCCTGCACATGCAGTAGCTACGTGCCCCGACTGGCACTCTCCCCTCTGCCTCGAGAAGCCAAACTTGACTCCTGCCCTCCCACTGCGGAGGAAATTATCCTTACCGAGAATTCAGCCACCTGAAGACAATTTTCTTCTTCGTTGCTCAATGCAGGGCGAGGCGCCATGATCTTGGCAGTTTTCATTGCCATTCCAAGGTCTTGGCGGGTGTCCTTTCAGCACCTAATTCACGTCGCTCCAGGGGCCTCAAGGGCAAAGAGGAGATGCGCACAAGTAAGCTTTCTGCCGACGAAATCGCGGAGACGACAAAATCTCGTTATCCACGAGAAACGTTGCCATTGTTGTGACTGAGCGTGCGTATTAGAGGGAGTGAGGAGACGGCACAAGAGAAAAATTTTTTTTTTAGTTGGTCGTCTCTTCCTACAGCTAAGTATGGCATACTTTAACTACCAGTAAGTACATAATTTGACCTACTGTCCGAAAAAATAAACAGCACCCGGCGATCAGATTCATAGAAAATAATACGATTCATAGAAAGGCATCGAAACATCAACCATCGCACTGCAGGCCCATCCGAACTGCACCGACCGAGGGGGATGGGCCTCCCGGAGATTAACAACGCAACGTGGCGGCGCATTTAATTAACCTCGCCTCTCCTTTACTTCCGGGCCTCGACGCGATCCCGTGACGCAGAGGAGATTCATGAACACGCAGCTGACTGACGGGGAAAAAGAAGAATCAAGACGCATAAAAAAATCATACATTATTCTACCCATAATGAGAGACAAGGAATGACAAAGGAGGGAAAAACCAAGACACCATCTAAAGGAAAACTTGATATAATTATTCTGCCCATAAAAGAGAGTCAGGCAATGACAAAAGACAGGGACACAACCAAGACCCCTAAAAAAAACAACTCCATCCATTATTCTAACCACAAAGACACAAGGAATGCCATAAAAAGGGACAATCTAAAAGACAACTTGATACATTTCTCTGCCCATCAAGAGAGAGACAAGGCATAACACAGAGAATGATGAGTGAACACAAGTCTCAGAAGCGATCGAGGCGGCAGGCAAAGAACAGGACGCCTTCCACTCCCAATCACGACGGGCTGGCGGTCATACAGGCGTGAGCAACGGCCGTGGCTGCTTCGGCTTTGCTTCGGCGTGACCCTTAGGACCCCTCCCGCACCATGCAGCGTCCTGGACTTGTAAACGCAGCTGCCGATCGCGTTATCAGCAGGAAAGACGGGAGATAAAAAGTTCCGTCTATTACTTAACAAAAACATGAACAAATATTGCTGATAAGCGACATACCCCCCCCCCCCGCCAAGTGAATCCAGTGGCGATGAAAATCATTTGAAAATAAATTGAAGTCCTTGCGATAAAATATTTTTTTTATGTGTGTGTGTATGTATGTATGTATGTGTGTGTGTGTGTGTGTGTGTGTGTGTGTGTGTGTGTGTGTGTGTGTGTGTGTGTGTGTGTGTGTGTGTGTGTGTGTGCGTGTGCGTGTGTGCGTGTGTGCGTGTGCGTGTGCGTGTGTGCGTGTGCGTGTGTGTGTGTGCGTGTGTGCGTGTGCGTGTGTGTGTGTGTGTGCGCGCGCGCGTGTGCGTAGCCTAATTCTCCTACCAAATTCACTCCCTTTTCATCATCGTTTTGACAAACGTCTTAGAAAAAAAGTATACATCCACCCCGTGTCAGGCGCTCTTTCGGTGCCCCCGTACTGAGGTTAATCAACGTGACGTCACTGACAAAAAAAAGCCCTTATCAACATTTCGTAATTTGTGAACACCTTCGCCTCGGGTCGCATGTGCAGCTGGCTCTTCGACAGCTAGTTTTGATTTTTTTTAGCAGCTGATTATTAATTTCTTGGGGTGGCGGTAGGTGGTTAGGAATTCTCTTATGGGTTCTCTTCAATAATATGTAGATATGTGCATGTATTAACGGACACTGCATTGGGATAATTTTTTTTAATCACATGATTCGAAAGAGGTCTCGCCATTTCAAAAAGGGGAATAAAGGGAGGAAGGGGGTGTTCTTCCCTAGACTCCCCCCCCCCCTCCGAATTGCGTTAGACCTATAATCCTTACACCCCACCCCACCCATTGCCCCTACCTAAGATTAAAATTTCCAGCCAATCACAACCCTCCAATCATGCCAGTTGGCCATCCCCCCCCCATCCCCATCCTTTCCCCCACCCCAACCTATCTCTCATCCCTTCCCCTACACCCAACCTACCTCCCCTCCCTAATCCATCCTATCTCCCCTCCCCTCGCCCTATCCCATCCTACCTCCCCTACCTTCGCCCTATCCCATCTTATCTCCCCTCCCCTCCCCTCGCCCTATCCCATCCTACCTCCCCTCCCCTCCCCTATCCCATCCTACCTCCCCTCCCCTCGCCCTATCCCATCTTATCTCCCCTCCCCTCCCCTCGCCCTATCCCATCCTACCTCCCCTCCCCTCCCCTTACCCCATCCTACCTCCCCTACCCAATCCTACCTTCTCTCCCCCCCCCCTCCCCTACCCCGGCCCCATCGCAACTCCCACACCCGTAGTTACCGCAGAGGAAATCCAATGCAGACTCCACACCAACTCTCGGCGAAACTGCCCCGCCAGCCACCCGAGTCCTAGGGTGACGTCATTCGTTCGAAACCTCTTGGATGTGAATTGCCGGAGGTATGGGGGGGTGGGGGGGAGGAGGGTGGCGCGGCGGCGATGACTCAGGAACTTGCGTCGGGAAAGGGGAGGGGGGGGGGGGAGAGGGAGATGATAGGAGAGTGGGGGAGGCGGAGAAGGAGGAGGGGAGGGGGAGGAAAAGTAAGAGGGAGAGAAACTTGGGTCGGGAAGAGAGAGTGGGGGAGGGCGAAGAAGAAGAGAGAGGAGAGGCAGAAGGAAAAGACGGGGAGGAAAAGTAAAAGGGAGAGAAACTTGCGTCGGAAAAAGAGAGAGGGGAGTGGGTGAGGGGGAGAAAAAGCAGAGGGAGGGGAAGGAGGAGAAGGGGAGGAAAAGTAAGAGGGAGAGGAACTTGCGTAGGGAAAAGAGAGGGAGAGGGGGGAAAAGGAGGAAATGGGAGAGGGAGAGGGGGAGATTAAGGGAAAGAGAGGGGAAAGAGGGGGGGAGGGGGAGGGGGAGGGGGAGGTGGAGGAGTACAAGGGGAAGGGGGTGAGAGTCGAGAGGGGAGAAGGTTAATTAAGAAGAAAAAGAGGGAGAGAAAAGGTGGAAACACAACGAAACGTACATCGAAGGGAGGAGGAAAACGAGAAGATGAAGATAGATTGACGGAGAAAGGGAAAATGAAAGAAGGGGGCGGGAGGAAAGTAAGGGAGGGAAGGGAGGAAAGGAAAGGAAAGGAAAGGAAAGGAAAGGAAAGGAAAGGAAAGGAAAGGAAAGGAAAGGAAAGGAAAGGAAAGGAAAGGAAAGGAAAGGAAAGGAAAGGAAAGGAAAGGAAAGGAAAGGAAAGGAAAGGAAAGGAAAGCAAAGGAAAGGAAAGGAAAGGAAAGGAAAGGAAAAGAAAAGAAAAGAAAAGAAAAGAAAAGAAAAGAAAAAAAAAGAAAAAAAAACAAAAGAAAAGAAAAGAAAAGGAAAGAAAAGAAAAGAAAAGGAAAAGAAAAGAAAGGAAAGAAAAGAAAAGGAAAGGAAAGGAAAGGAAAGGAAGGGAAAAGAAAGGAGAGAGAGAGAGAGAGAGAGAGAGAGAGAGAGAGAGAGAGAGAGAGAGAGAGAGAGAGAGTGAGTGAGTGAGTGAGTGAGTGAGTGAGTGAGTGAGTGAGTGAGTGAGTGAGTGAGTGAGTGAGTGAGTGAGTGAGTGAGTGAGTGAGTGTGAGTGTGTGTGTGTGTGTGTGTGTGTGTGTGTGTGTGTGTGTGTGTGTGTGTGTGTGTACGCGCGCGCGTGCGTGTGTTAGTACATGTGTGAATACAAGTTTGAATGAGTGAGTGTGGGAGAGGGAGGGTAAGTCTGAGTGAGTGAGAGTTCATACCATGTTGGTTTTTTCCCTAACATCACCTCTAATTTCACTGGCAGTAGGTAAAAATTCTTAGCCACGAAAAAAACATAAACACTGGCGGCAAGACACTGTGTCTGTGTATCGAGAGGTACAGCATTTCCTTGCAGACTTAATAGAAACAGTTATTTCCGTCATGAAATGGAAGAACCTTTTTGAATCCATGTCTAAAATGCATTCAGGAAATTACAACCAGCTTTAACAAAGACGTGGTAATCCGAGGTAAATTATCCAACAACCAAAATAACACATCAAAAAAATAATTACAATAATTTTATTATCATTAAGACTAACCTACCTCGCCGTATTACGCAAGTGTTCAGTCATACTGACGTTATATTTAAATCCACTGTCTACCGTTGGCAAAGGCGGAGATCTCATACGCCACAAAAAATCTTGGTATTATTGGAACAGACGGCTTAACCATGCGAAAAAAAATCTAAAGCGCCGTCGGTAAATCTTATTAAAGTTACTAGAGCAGCAATAAAAAAAATTAACTAATAAACCAGTAATTACACCAACTACTGTCTTCTTCAAACATCTCGAGGAACATGACACAAATGATGGCAAATGCTGAAAGACTGCAGAATAAACTATCCAAACTAATGAGATTTCCAGCAGAACGTGACATGACGATAAGCCTCAACATGGAGCAGCATGGAATCTATGTAGGTATTCCTGTGATGATGCACGCTGGACCGAGAATTGGGTGGCTGACACAAGGTCTATGTAAGTGTTATCTTCGAATGTTATCACGCCTTTTTGGGGAGAAATTAACTTCAATACTAAATATACTAAGAATAAGGACGCCAAGTCTAATATAGAAGCGGAATCACGGTATACTCTTGTCAGGAATAATTATTTAACGGATGATTTTGTCCCGAGTTGTGTGTTAGGGTTCAGATTTTTTGCCAAGGCTTTATCTCCCGGAATATATAAGGCGAAGATTATATCATAGTCTGAGAGGGGTCTAGGGTACTGAAGACCCCATATATTATTGAAAGTCGTCATAACGAAATGTATTGAACTATTTACCCTGTTACCTTATTTTTCCCACGCAATTTTCCTGGATTCACCATGTCCTCTCGTGTTACCAGCGACAATATCGTATTTTTTTGTTCGTCTGTGCCGGAAATGAAACCTGGAATCGTTTGAAACACGAAAAAAAATATATGTAAATAAATATATAGATATATCATGGTCACTCAAAAATCATAGCTGGACGTCATCCAAGAAAAGGAAAAATATAGATAACTAAATATACCTGATTTTTCACCCCTTACGTTTACACAACAAAACAATGAATTACTTATGCCGTTTTGGAGGCCACACGTATGCTGACTGTGCAGAGCAAGGGCACATTACCATTATGTACAGACCTGTCGAAATCAGCTGAGAGGACCACCAGCAGACGATAGCTGTTAAAATCCTTTCTTTCGTCTCACGGATAAAATTCTCTCACGGTGTCTCCTCCCGGCTTGCGGTTATCGATGCTACCATCACTTTCCCATTGACAGAAGTCCTTTGGAGGAAAAACAGATCCACGGGAGGGGAAGAAAAATGGACAGCGACCCGTCAGCACAGCACTGATACACCTTACTCTCACCACGTCCAAAGAGTGACTGAAAAGACAGGCCGAGAGAGGCGACGGTGCTGCCACCTTCCCGCACGCTCAGGCGGAACCATTATATATCCTGTTGTTTGGGAAAATTATATTTATTTCTCTGTAGTCTGTCTGTGGAGTGGGGACTCCATTGTGATGGATGATTTTTATGGAGATTTGAAATCAGGCTTTGTAATGGGTAAAATTAACGATTGGCAAATGTTTCCATTGAGAGTGCGTTTGCAAATAAGGTTTGGCCTCTAAGATGATAATTTACTTAATTACTA
>NC_091562.1:36294217-36296717 GCF_042767895.1 Penaeus vannamei
CTTGTAAAACCATGGCTTGTACCAACGGGTTAAATGATTGATCTGGACAGACAGTAATAAAAGATATTATTCTCTAATATCAACAAACATGCCTTTGAAAACCCACTGTATTTAGAAATTACATTAATTCTAAATAAGCTTCTAATTGATTCACATTTACTATCAACATTTTATATACATTTTTGTGTGAAACAGACTAAACACATCTCTAAAATTACCTTGTTTTCCTCACCAGGTGGGACATCAGAAAAATTGCCAACCATAATCACAGCCTCTTCCTTGTTATAGATTGTAGCTTCTAAGTAATCAGGAGTGGCTTTGTCTTTATCAAGAGCTCCTGAAAGTTCCCTCATCATGTTACAGTAGTTCTTCTTGCCTTTCACAGGAATGTATTCCATCTTGATGTGTGGCTATAAGAAAAAATACATTAAATGATTAGTGATTTTTTAAAAACAGTTCAAAGCACTGTAACATTTTTTGCCCAGTCAAGAAAGCCAATATGAGTTTTTCTTTTTTTTTCATTTAATTTTTAAAGTCTACCTATGATCACCAATTACTATATGCTACATAAATTGAGATTCATCAAAAGCATACATATTCAACCAGTACATTTCACTGTTTTTCCTAAACATACTTGCATAAAACCTCTATTTTAATAAATTTATTCATCATTTTATAATCAGGTAATAGTAGATTCAAGACACAGCTACCACAGACAAAATGTCATTCAAGCATTTCATACCTTAATCTTGATAATCTGCAACTCAAGAGCCACAAGGAAGCCAAGTGTGCCATGTGACCAAGGTAATGTATGGTACAAATCACTATATTCATTGTCCCGTGTCACTCTCACCAATGAACCATCACTCAGAACCATTTCGTATGCTATTATGGATTCTTGATACAAGCCAACCTGAAGAGGGAGAATACACAACTCAATTATTGTATTAGTAACAGTAAATTATCTTAACACAGAACACAGGCTAAACTCCTAGAGCTTTCTTGTGTTCAGTCACAAGCTAATTTGTTTGCATAAAAATAGCCACACAAGGAACATATAACCTTTCTATTCACCTACATAAAGGTGATTCCAATGAGATCCCAAATATGATTTAATTGTATGTTTAAAACTTTTTGTCTTACATTCTTTTTCTTCATACCACAGACTTTAGCATTTATATTACCTTATCCTTTCTGGATGTGAAACCCAAACAAACAAAAAAGATAAATCTAAAGGACAAGTGACAATTTTACACCTGCTGACCTTGCTAGTGAGCTTGTCAAGCATCCTTACTGATATGCTGAATTCACTTGTAACCAATCAACCAATGTGAGCTAGCTTACTCACA
The DNA here is from genome assembly GCF_042767895.1 of Penaeus vannamei. Taxonomy (NCBI): domain Eukaryota; kingdom Metazoa; phylum Arthropoda; class Malacostraca; order Decapoda; family Penaeidae; genus Penaeus; species Penaeus vannamei. The sequence goes on from NC_091562.1 coordinate 36,295,567, forward strand.
TATGACTTGACTGTAACAACTATCACTATGTATATATATTGGATGATTACTAAATTTACCCTCATTTTGTATTCATGGTTCCCAAGAACAGTATAAAAATATTTTTTATTTACCTTGTGAGAATATGTTGTCATTCCAACACCCATGGCAAGACCGCCCAGCGTTGCTTCAGCAACTTCTAAGCATACTGCAAGAGTGTAGCCCCTCGGCACCAGGAAGGCTGTTGCCTGGCCCACGCTAACCATTGGTTCTACACGAATGCTCATGTGGGATGGTTTTAGCTCCAGAATGTCATACAATGGAATAGCAATCTTGTGGCACAAATCCTAGTGGGAATCAAAAATATGATCATGCATAAATATATGTATGCATACACATATAATATATATTATTTACCATATACAATATACTACACACAATATATATATATATATATATATATATATATATATATATATATATATATATATATTTATATATATATATTTATATATATGTATATATATAGATATAAATATAGATATAGATATAGATATATAAATATATATATATATATATATATATATATATATATATATATATATATATATATATATATATAATATATATATATATATATATATATATATATATATATATATATATATATATATATATATATATATATATATATATATATATATATATATATATATATATATATATATATATATATATATATATATATATATATATATATATATATATATATATATATATATAAATATATATATATATATATATATATATATATATATATATATATATATATATATATATATACATATATATATATATATATATATATATATATATATATATATATATATATATATATATATATATATATATATATATATATATATATATATATATATATATATATACATATATAAATATATATATATACATATATATATATATATATATATATATATATGTATAATATATATATATATATAAATATATATATATATAAATATTTATATATATATATATATATATATATATAATATATAATATATATATATATATATAAATATATATATATACATATGTATACATATATGTATACATACATACATATATATATATATATATATATATATATA
>NC_091562.1:36304217-36311717 GCF_042767895.1 Penaeus vannamei
TCCATATCTAAAAATCACCTTTATCTATCTTCACTCTTCCTGAGAGAGAGAGAGAGACAAAGAAGCATAGAGAGAATGACAAACAGAGATATAAACAGACAAAGACATAGGGAAAGAGAGAAGCGGGTGGTGGGGGAGGCAGCACTGAATTACAGGAAATTATGTGCACTGAATTTCAGCCCACATATCATTAACAATCTTAATCTAATTCTGTACCAATTTTGGCATAAATTTTGCACTGGCTTCTGTACATCGTGTTGAGGGAGATCACGCCTTGCATGATCACTAATCCCGCTAGGCGGTCGCCGCTGTTCAATGGATCCGCCATAGGTATGCAAAAAATACGAGGAAATATATTTTATCTGTTTCAAAATACTGTGTTCACTATTTCTACGTTCTTCATTTATACAGGTCTACAGGTTACTGTAATAAGGGAAAAAGTGTGATGATACTAGAATAAGATGGTGTGTGTGTGTTTGTTCGTGACCAACCCGAACAAAGATACTGAGTTCACCAATATCCCAGTTGTATTGATAATATATTGTTATTATGATACAAATTCATGTTATAACATATCATAATCGTAGGTTGTGCAGTGAGAGAAGCGGAGAAATAATTAGACAGAAGTTTTGATAGCGATTATGGGCGTTCTTAGTTCGGGTTTAAGGGCGAAAATCCTATATTGCTGAAGGAACAAACCTATCACCGCGATGTCCTCGGTCAGTAGAGGCACTTCATATTGTCTCATTAGTTCTTGCAAATCTCGTGGGTACACGCCGGCAATGCGATAAAAAACCATAACCGGTAATTTGGCATACGCCTAGTTGAATTCGAAGCTTTATCCTAGATATCGATTTGAATTGTTGCTCATGGGAAAATCCATCAATTGGGTACAAACAATAGTTTACGCACGAGGAAGAAATGTGATCAGGAGCGTCATTTAAGCATTTTCCTAATGACGGAGAGCAAGGTTGGCGAGCGAAGTGAGGAGATTCAGTTTTTGGGCGCTGTGAGCCCTTCCTACACACACACACACACACACACACACAAATATATATATATATATATATATATATATATATATATATATATATATATATATATATATATGTATGTATGTATGTATGTATGCATGTTTTTTGTTGTTGAAAATGAGGTATAAAATGTTCATAAGGGAGAAACTTCATGGGTCTAGCTATTTCCCCCTTGAGGGGGAAAGGCTAGTTAGACCATGTTGGGGGGTAATCAGCCCCCCAAATGACGCCCATGTGTGTGATGTATAGCAATGCACGACAATTGGAAAAATTCAAGAGACAGTTGTTTCATAAGAGGAAACCTCGCGGAAAATAATTCAAACATCAGTGTAAGCAATATGTTAAAAGTAAATATGTAATCATTAGAATGTTTCTTTCAACCATTAAAAACTGTTATAGTTAGACAAAAAAGATGAATACACTTTACATAAAGGAGGGCGGGGGGTTAACATATATGAAAAGAAACATCAAATACACAACACGAAGACTAATGAAATTATTGTGAACACAATAAGTCTGAAATATTACTGAGATATAAATGGATATATCTGAATGTGTGATATACATTGAGGAGTTCTGAATTTAATTATGTGTATGTCAATTTCCATCACAACTGAAGATTTTATTCCCCTAGAAAGCAGATTGTGGCTGGAAAATAATAGAAAGGAAGCCTATAAAATAAGTGTGATATCATATAAATAGATATAGTTATATGGATAGACATAGATTTTTGTGTGTAGGTATATTTTATTTTATATACTGAATCAAACAGCATTAGCGATGAATAAATGGAAAAGTAAAAACAAAGATGAGCAGGTTAACCGGACGCCGTCCCAGTGCTTGGGGAGGGGGGGGGGAAACCTATTAGTTTATCTCCCTCCATCTCTTATAATATGTGGTTTTATAAATGATCACTTTAGTCATATGATCAGTTTTATCTTGCTATGAAGTAGACCTACTGTATCTCAGATGAACGGCAAAGTATAGATCATAAACAAATTATATAAGGTAATCTTTTATTCATCTTAAAAAAAATATTTTACATATTTAATCATGTTACTTTATTTTAAACCGGTCTAGTCATAAAAATTAGATCACATACTAAAACCTGGAATATGTTACATGTAATGACATATATAAAAAGTACTTTTAAATAGCATAGCATTAATATACTGAGAACGGAAATGCTAATGCTAAAGATGAAGAAAATGGTTGAAATTACTTTTTAATATTAACTGCATCGTGCAAATGCTGGAAAACTTTATTGCAAAAGTTCTCTGCCATCTCTTCATTGATGTTTTCAGTGCTGTAAGCTAACACATTGATAAGCCTGCCACGGAAGGAATGTAGAAAATGAGCCCAGAGGTTGGGCACTGGGTGAATGGCTGTGCACCTGAGGACGTGGACCGCCTGAACATGAGCCCCGCCTTCCGTTACAAGCGCCGTCACATCCCCCATGTTTGTCACACAAAAGTCAAACTGGGACTGTTTAGAAAGAGCACCAGAGTCCGGGTTTTCGGATCGGCATATTTGTTTCATTGCTTCAATATGTACGGCCTTGTCCGTTTCCAAAGTCCTTTGGAACTCGCGATGTAACACTCTAGCGTAATCCCAGAATTTCGCGCCAACAGAGCGTGGTGTATCCACAGCCACGGGATTCGTTGGCAGGGCGTGACACCCCAGGTATTCGGAAGTGTCACCTCCCCAATACCTGCGGGCATTAACCACATGATTACTGCTAATTCTGTAAGTGTCTTGGTCGATACCTCCTTCCACCAGGATATCGACCATGGCAACGCTACTGAGGGCAGTGAAGGCTGAATTAACAGTAACACCTTCTTCGCGACACCGCTTGAAGAAGGTGGAGCTGGCGTCAGTGTCCAGGTTCCGTAGCACCATCCGAGTCTTGGGTTTTTTCTCTCCTGCACCTTCAGGAATCAAGCTTGCGAGGAGGCAAGTTTTCTGGCTGGCCTGAAACTCCTCCATCATCTTTTCTTTATATTTACTATCGGCCTTTACAGCTCGAAATTGTTCATCAACCATCTGCTGTGTTTTTTCTCCGGATACACAGATGCCTAGTTGCTCTTCGTCGTTGAAGGGGTTACATGCAATAACATCCTCGAGGAGTTGGATGAGAAATCCACAGATCTTCATGTTGGAATACCCGTCAGTTATGCCGTGGTAGAGGCCCAGGAAGACCGTATTCATGTAAGGAAAGCCAGCCATATTCGGCACACCCTCCATGGAAGGCGAGTCTGGTTTGAGTTTAGCAAACCACAGAGGACCAGTTTTGATATCGTACTGGTACGTAAGGCATTTCTGGTGTGCGTCTTCTACTGTTACATCTGGGATCATCTGGAAAGAAACCCCACAATTGCTGATATATGCAAAAAATAAACACTCATTACAGTGGACAACCAATCCCTAGTTACACTGAGAAAAGGAATGGTAATTCAGTCCATATAATTGATTCACAACATGATGAATTCTAATATATATTTAGGAAATCTAAGTACTTCTTTTTTTCTAAAGCCAACAGAAGGTTATCTTGCAATCTGGGTACATACTTACTAAATTTACCACATACACAGATTAGATTCCAAACTCAAATCAAAATAACCATATAGGCCTACTACAAATCTTACACAGTTTCGTGTGTGTAAAAACTAGGAAGCCATAACCCTTATAACTTTGATTTACATTTACCAGATTAAAGGTAGAACATACTGATGAGTTACATAAAGGATGAAAATATTCAGTGAAAAATTTGTGTTCAAAACGCGCAAGAATGATCAGGCATACCTCAAAGTCAATGATTTCTTGAGGCATCTCCTTGAGCCACCATTCACCCTCTCGTTGAGCATAGCACAGCCGCAACAAAGGCACTTTTCTGAAGAAGTTACTCATGTTAAAAGCATTATTCCCTTTTTTAGTTTATCTCTTTTGTTAGGTTTTACGGAATTTCATTAATACGTCTTTTCCTCTCTATGTAGATTATCTTCTTTCGTTAAGTTTTACAGAATCTCATAAATAATGCAAAGTCTACTATCACCTATATGCGAATTACAAGCAAAAAACTAACTTGCAAATTATTTGCAATTTCCTCTTTCGTAGTACCTTGAGAGATGGGTGACAGCTCGGCGAAGATGATCTTCAAGAAGAGGTTCTCGGGTGGCGAGTGTGAGCTGGTAACTGACATTATAAGTAGTGAAGAACTGTTCCACTGATGTCGTTTTCCACAGCCACTTTCCGTCAGACGCCATTCTAGTCCCTACAGAATGAGTGTTTATTATGATGAAGAGGGGAGGGGGGGACAGGGTGATATGCCGATAAGAGATGCATTACTTGTAATGTACGGACACACTTTAGTTTTTCTTCTGGATACTGACTGTAATTCTTTTTGTAGTCCAAATGGTACTTTTAATTTTAAAAAATGATGGAAAATGACATATAATCAGACCATAATGGCTACATTGCAAAATTTACCAAGCTATTCGAAACATGCTACCGCCAACTATGCCATTCATGAAATTAAATCTTACTGTCTAACAGTATGTACATACACATACATAATTTGTAAATGCATTCACTATATGACATTACCAGGTGAAGGAGAAAAGATCTTATGCTGCACTGAAAGCAAGCTGGTAGTGTAATGTATACCCAGAGAAATAATGTCTTTAGTCCTTTCTAATGTGTAAAATTTTCATGTGCCTAACATTGTGATTCAGATTCCCTCGTCTCGTTTATGCTGGGGAACGAAGTTATCATGAACAATGTCTTCAGGGGTAGTGGACACAAATGATGAGCTTTTCAGATCTAACCTTGAGGAAGAGGTGCCAGCGGTTGCAACATTTGTTCGGCTATTGTATCAGAAATCCTTCATATTTAAAGACAAACCGAAAAGACATTGTCATATGTGCATTATTTTCATACATAATATTATCTTTTGTTCAAAGTTGAAAAAAACGAATAAAAATAATATAGGGTAATTGCAGCGTGCACTGAAGCCCGGTCGGTGGCATGGAAATTTTTCTTTTGTACTTTCCAATTATATGCTTTTCTTGAGTCGTGCATTAATATAAAACGTGTCGCTTTGTCCCAGTACTCTGTCGAAATGCTGTTCTCGAGCACAAATATATGTGGAAACCTTGTCGGGAAAATGTACAAAAATCCGGTTAAATCGTTGTAAAGACCGTGAAAATACGCCCGATATATGTCAAATTTACACACGCATGCAAAGCCATAACTTTTATTGGATTATTTCTCTTTATCCCATGTCTTCTTCATTTCGATTTGCGCAGGATATATTGCCATATATGGAACGTGATTCGGATTCCATCGAGGTAACTACTTCACTCTCTTTACTGTGCAAGCCTGACTTCCATCCATTGAAACTATACCACGTAAGTATTCAAAACAGTAGCACAAACAACAAAATTCACAGTAGCTTACCTTACCACGATAGGTTCGCGAGCAACACCACGAAACAGTTACAGGAGTGATACCTGACTCAGGTGAACCTCAGAAGCATATGAACCAAAACTGAATCATAGAAACAAAACAAAATCTAATAACGTCATTATTTGTCATCCTCAAATTGCATCTATAGACTTATTTTTTAATAGATAGCATAACATACATAAACAGCATTTAGCAACTGCATCGTATTATAATAACTGATAAATGAGCAAAGATTACAGTGTGTGTGTGTGTGTGTGTGTGTGTGTGTGTGTGTGTGTGTGTGTGTGTGTGTGTGTGTGTGTGTGTGTGTGTGTGTGTGTGTGTGTGTGTGTGTGTGTGTGTGTGTGTGTGTGTGTGTGTGTCTGTGTGTACTTAAATTGTTGGAACAAATGTTTATAAACTCCATATACGAAGGATTAAGAGCCCAAGAAATCAGCCGAAAGAAACAACCAGGAGGAACTGCTGACTTGCCATGTTTATTTTTGATAACGCAGTCCAAGGTCATCGAATATTGTAGCTAGACATCACACTCCTCCCACCTCCGGAAGAGTAAAAGGAAGGTACCGTCGCATTGAGTCATGCAGTGATATTCTGGTCGGATCGGTGCGAATCATGCGGTTAGGCCTGCATGAAATGTGGGCCCATTCAAGTCCTTCTTGGGTCTTCCTCTTTTATTTTGAAGTCCGTGACTAACTGGGGCCTGCAAAGCTAGTGTATGTCTGTTGTCGCACCTATTATGTTCACAAGTCCGTAACATAGTAGAGGCTACGCATTTAATGTTATACAGCTTATAAAGACCTTGCTATTATTATGCGATGTTCATCACTAGAATTAGTGAAGTGATTTATTGTGCTGCTTGGTCCACCATCGAAATCGGTTCTTTCCCTGTTTCTGATCGACGAACAAGTTAAGTAAATTCTTAATTAAAATATTAGGTAAAATCAAACGCAGATGGTATAGGGAGCCACGGAAAGTAATCAATGGTTGCAACCAATAACGGAGGCACCACTGTTTACTTCAGGATGCAAGTTTCTATAGGGGAGCAGGGTGTGGTCTGAGAAACAAACGTTATCTTGCGAGAAGAGGGGATAAGTGTTCGAAGAGCAGAGGAAGAGAATGTGGTAGGCGAAGATGGAGTGGAACGTTTAGGTTGTCTGGTGCTATAGGTAACGTTTACAGAGGTAGGGTGGTTCATGGTAGAGGGAAGAGATACTGGGACATCTTGAGATGGTAGGGGAGCAGAGCGAAGGACACTTTTGGAATGGGTAAAAAGAAAATCCTCGTCGTCGTGCTTCCTGTCTGGCCTCACGTAAAGTAAGGCCTGGTTTGAATCTAAGAACTGCTATCTCACATTCGAGCTTATAGGCAGGGCAGCACTTGTGAAATAAATTATGGGAGCCACCACAACTGGTACATGTATGTGACTGAACAAAGCAATTTCAATGGTTATGACCAGGTTGGGCACACAGAGGGCAGCGGGCTGTGGCGCGACAGAATTTGGCTGGGTTGCCAAAACGGCATTTCTGACATTGACGAGGAAGGGGTCAATATGGTCGAACAAGGCAGGACACTCCACCAATATAAACTTCATGTGGGAATATTTATGATTAATGTTTGAAACAAATAAATGTGCTAGACATCAAAGGTCATATAGCACTATGGTAAAGTATTGTGTCGGAATGGGTAAAGAGTTAAAGATTAGGACAAAATGTGTTAGATGTCAAAGATTAGAGAGCATTATAGGATAGTATGGTAGTGAAAAAGGAAAAGAGGGGAGTAAGTGATCTAGAGCAGAGATTAGTAGAAATGGGATGGTTAAGGGGTAGGGCTATTGAGTGAATGACAGTTTCTATCTTTGAGGAAGATATAACAATGTTCAAGGAAAAATAGAGATGGCTGTTGGAAAAGTAGGAGAATAATCCGGGGAGAGAGGGCGTGTTAGACGTCAAAGATAGTGTTATATGAAAGTATGGTAACGAAAAGGGAAAAGTATGAAGTAAAT
>NC_091562.1:36329217-36336717 GCF_042767895.1 Penaeus vannamei
ATACAAATTACTCTTCAAATTCAAAAGTGCACTAACAAGAGTAAGACAGACATACAGCTGAAGCTATCTTCTGAATTTTACTTGCTAATCTAGCTACTATTACACATAAATATCACTAACTGGAGATTGATCCTCCTCCTCTGCAAGTTTCTTTTTGGTACCTCTTGGGATAGAATCTGTCAGATGTGCCTTACTATATAAATAATGTTCTCATTTGTTGCAATTTTTTTTCATTTCTCCAGTCTTACATTTCATTTACATCTAAAAATGTGTTAACAACATGCTGTCAGGGATGGCATGTATGTACATCTGTGTGTTTTCACACACAGATGGCTCCACAAGTACTTTGTCACCAATGAGCCAATTGTGAGAACTACCTGTCTCACCTGTTTATCCTTTTCCTTGATTTTCAATCATATTTCCGGGTAATTTATATTGCTGTTAGCAATGTCAATAGCAATATAGTAATTATGATGTTTATGATAAAAATAACAGTATCAATATTGATAGCTTTAGGAAAAAAAAAAAAAAAAAAAGTTTTCCCACAAACCCAAGGAACGGTGAAATCAGGTGAGGTCATAAAGGTCTGCTAATTGACTCCTTTGTGGATAAGCACTGGCAGAGCCATCTATGTGTAGAGACATTTGACAGAATAGTACTACAGTGAACACAAAATCTTCCTGGGAGCATTGATTAATTATTATGATTCACTTTCTTATATAATCCATGCCATACCTCTCGACTGTTTTTATTTCGAGTTTGTGATTTCAACTGAAACATATGCTAACTGAACTACACAAGTCACAAATTAAAACAGTAACTTTTTTCTGTATTAAGCAAAATAACTTAGGAAACACATAAAGGCTTTTTCACATCTTTTATGCTTTCTGGCTTAAGCAGATTATAGTTTTTAACTACCTAAAAAAACTGTTCTATTACTGTACCGCTATGTTCTGACAAGTAAAGTTTAATGTTACAAAACTATAGAACTACACTACTATAACCAATTTATTTATGGGATATACACTGTGTATAGGAGTACAAAAATAATAACATGCATTGAAAAAATACTCCAAGAAACTGTGGTATGCACATTTTCTATTCAGAAAAATTCATATTCTGTGTAAGTTGCTATACAGTATAAATTCTGTGGTATATATATATGTCAATAAAATGCTATGATTATTGCTGGCATCTTTTAACCCTTACGTGGCAGGTAATGCATTTAATATTAAACCCCATGAGCCAGGTATATTTTTGTGGGGTGATGCCAAACATGCACATGTGTATGTTTACACATTTAAGTATATGTACATATATATATATATATATATATATATATATATATATATATATATATATATATATATATATATATATATATATATATACACACATTATATATATACATTATATATACAGGTAGACAGACAGATAGATATATAATATACATAATTACTTTACACACATATTTATATATATTTATAGATATTCATATATATTTATATGTTTATATATATCATATATATTGCCCACTATCAGGACCCCACCTCAGCAGAATGTCCCCATACAATGCCTGCCACACAAAGGTATCTAAACAAAACAAAACAAAAACAAACAAACAAAACAAGCAGTCACAGGTAAAATTAACTAAAGTATTTAATCATTCATATGCAGAAAAATACATACATGTATACACGTGTACATATGTATAAATCTACTCACACAAACACACAATAAAAGTGATACTAAGAAACACGTAAAAAAATCATGTACTGCATGTTAACTAATTACAGATACATGCAAAAATAACTATCTATTATATTTTCTCTTGTATTTTTTTTTTTTTTTTTTTACTTTCCCAAAATTTATGTGCAGCTCATGAACCCTTGTGGCTCTGACCTATGAATTCCTAGGTTCACCGAGGTTCATGAGCTAGGAGTGACTGTACCTTATGTTTAAATATTTAAGTAATGTCATGATAAAAAAGTGCAAACAAAACTGTGACCATTTTTTCTAATAATGCATTCTGGTTTTCTTTTTCTTTATATATAATTCAGTCATGCAAATGATGCAAAATGTTGCACAAATCACAGACATGCTCCACTATGTCCAAGTCCAAGATATTTATTGAGAAATTGTCAAGCTAATATGATTATCAAAAATCAATATTCTATTTGTTTACTCTCCTTAAACAAAACTTATTATGTTCTCAAAGATAAATTCTAGACTACCTTATGAATTCCAGCTACCCTTGCACCTTTCCCCTTACATGTTATTCTTACAAATAACAGAGAATTTTGGTCATGAATATGCATCCCTATCTAGACAACCACATGCCTTCCATGCAGTTTCTAGACAGGTTTTATCGGTGTATTTTGCTTATTGATACTCTATAGTCTCCTCTGTCTTGGCTCTGCTATACCCTTGCTCTGTCAGGATCATGTGGTGGCGTCCCTTCTGGCGTTTCAGCTGAAATGAGGTGAGACATTATATGTTGAACCTTATTCCAGGCAATAAATGTGGAAAAGCTAAGAATGAGAATGAGTTTCTTGTATTATGAACATATTCATTCTCCTTCATAGATTTTCTACATTAAATATTCTTGTACACAAACTGCTCATTGTCACTTCACTTAATTAGGTTAACAAAGGGATTGCTGAAAGTCAATGGTGATAACCTACTGGCAACAGGTGATGAGATATCACATTATGGTGAAGTCATAGACAATGGTTTACACCTCATCACCCCATGAATGCACAAATGAATGTCATCATCACCTGACACTACCAAAAAGTTTGGGTTTAATGTTGGGGCCCTTGACCACTCACATTGACATTTTTTGCTTCTTATGAGATATAGATCTCAAAAATGGCTATCAATAGGACATCAAGTAATGATGAAGAGAGCAAGAAGAAAAGAAAGTGCAAGAGTATTTCACTTGCTGCAGAATGTTACACAGCTCTTTGATAATGATATCACATAATTACTCCCCTTGCTGTATGCAACTTAGAAAAAAAAAAAAAAAAAGTAACAATTAGCTTGGATTTTCCAAAAACACATTCCACACGATTTATTCTTGCAGCACTGTGATTGAAATGATGAGAAAAATTGGTAAAGGAATTGAAAATCAGAGCCACTAAAGAGCTGCTATACAAACATAGAAATGAAAAAGAAAAACTTAAAGAACCAACTGTATAGCAGACAGCCAAGCTTTTCTGCCATGTGGACCTAATATCAATGACTCTGACCAGAACTGGGAAAGAAATTTGAGAGGTACATGGGAGGTCAGAGAATGTTTTTGCTCTTGTGAAGAACTAAACAAGGAGAGGAAGAGATGGAACACAGGGGCCACATTGGATAGCTCTTTTTGCAAAGCAACAGCAGAAGAGGAGATACCAGGGATGCCCTCTCCTAGCTCCTCAAGCTTGACATTTTCGTGACCTGCCATCCTTGTTCCCCTCCATTGTCAGTCACCAAGCTTTTCTCTAACTCTTAAGCTTTGTATATCTGTCTTCTATTATTCTGTACATTAATTTAATTCCATCATTTACTTAAAGGGTTTTTATTTTAACAGATTCAATTACTTTCATATATTTGAGTGTCATAAAGTCAAACAGGAGATTGGGGAATGCTGCCTATTCTCTTTAGTCAATGCGTAATGGGCTTTCTCGTCTTAGGTTCCTCCACTTTATGGTACAGGTTCAAGAACAGAACTACCATATCCTGAGGATAACCTGTCTTAAAAATGAACTTTGAGTGGGTGGGTGGAGGGGTGGGATATATATATAAATATATATATATATATATATATATATATATATATATATATATATATATATATATATATATATATATATATATATATATATATAAACAACTAGCATTACAATATAATGGAAGATGCAAAGATCATCTACATGTGTATAAAAGACGTGAACAAAACACACAGAAAAATAAACAAGTATATAAAAATCTAACTAAAACATAAATACTCACCTGGAGGAAAAGCGCACGTACAACCAGAAGGCAGTAAGTCTCAAGGAAAATAATCAGGCCGAAGATAAGGGCAAAGATGAAGACACCAACCCAAAAGCCAAGATAGGCGAAAAAGCCAATCGCTACCAAGGCAGCCAGCAACATTATGATGATGCCAATCAGTACCATGATCATGTAGGGTATCATGAATCTTGTCTTGTTCTGCAGGAGAAAGACAAAAGATAATTAGGTGATAGAAAAAAAAAAAAAAAAAAAAAAAAATCAACAATTGCATCCATATAAGAAATGCCACAACAATCTTAATCTCAATGAGGTTAGGAAACAAAGTAAAACCAATATGTAAAGCACACATAACAAAGTTGTCCCATTATGTCTGTTCGTACCTTGAGGATTCCATAGACCAAGAAGGCACTAATTGTGATTTGTATGGCATCCAACACAAGCTTTGTTATCAATACTCCTAGCACTGTAAAAGAAATTTATGTTAAGGGTATACAAGAATGTTGGCTAAATTACACATAAATGAATTCTTGCTGTGATCCCTTTTCTATTGTTTCTTATTATTATTATTTATCAATTATCACCATCATCCACCATAACTTTGATACCTCTATATCATATACATATATATTTTTCATTATCATCTATCATAAAAAGTGTAAATGAGAGATAAGTGACTGTGTCAACATAATAATGCACTTTGGTCCCCTCACACACTTCCACTGCCATAAATTAACTATAAAGTAATTAGTTACTCAAGGGAAAAAAATCAAAAGTTCAGGAAATAAAAACTTACCCTGCTCTATATGCTCTTGGCAGTGACATAAATAACTGATTGGGTTATGAGGCCAAAAAGAGGCTTTAAGCCTACTTTTGAGGAGGTATTTCTGTTCTGTAACCACAGCCTGGACCAAACAAGTGAACAATTGTTTAATGTGCACAGCTTATAGCAGGCCCAACCACACAAAAAGATGATATGTCATTTTGGCAAGAGAAATAGTCTGGCTATGACATAATTGGATATCAGCCATTATGAGAGGGTAAAGATTCATACAAAAATGTAAAAAGAGAAAGAAAAGAAATGATAAGAAGAGTATAATAAATATTTTTGTTTTCATTAATGCTCTTACCTATTGGGGTTAAAAAATTAATGCAATCCTCCACATCCTCTTCAACTTTTCCTTCCTTTTTTTCTTCTTCACAAACTTCTCTCATGTTGCTCTCTATATCCCCGACAGTGAGAACACCAATCTCATTTATGATGCTCAGTGACGCAGATACCTGCAAGAATGGGTACAAGTTATTTTTTTCCTTGTCTGTGATTAAAATACATGGCTTCTAGAACTGATGTAACATTATCCTGTTGGACCTTAAAAACAATGCAACTTCAACTACAACTACAAGTGGTGGTGATTATGAAGATAGTGATGATGTTGGTGTTCAGAGGAGACCTAGTGTGGCTTTCAAAATGCGAATTTAATGTAATTACATTGGCTGTCTAACATCCCAATCTACTTAAGACATGTTGTGATCTGTGATAGTTACCAATAAATTTTCATGGAGGCCTCAGAGGGGCAAGCGCCTGCACAGACAATCTCATAAGCAGAGAAACCACAAGTAAACCAGTGAAATGGCCATGAGGTAAAATGTCCAGATTTCAATTGCCTGAGTGGCTTTGAAACAAAAGAGTGTGCTCTCTAGTAGGCACATTTAGGTCCCAATGTTTCAGTGCTAGTTCTAGTAGCACTGTAGAGTAATATATCCATGCCTGTTATTTTCTCACCTGTGAAATCATCAGCACACCTTCCTACCACCCAATGTGAAGTGGTAATAATTTAACCTATGCAGGCACTGCTTATCATATAATTTCCTAGTTCAAATATAGTAACCCACATTCAATAATGATATTTATGAAACAGGGAAGAATATTAACAACAGAATGAAATTAACTATATCAACACACTATACAAGCACATTTGGCATTTTTCAATTATTGCTCAAATTCAGACTTTTACGTTTACTAATCGTAACATAAAATTTCACTTACAATTACTATGGTGGCCAACACCAGACTTCCAGTCCTGAGGCTGAAACAGCAGCATCCTGATGGTTCCCACAACATCTTGTACTCTATTGCTGGATAAATTAATAAATCAATTAGAAACAATTCTTCACAGTATGGATGCACTCACCGGAGAATAAATACCCAACTCCACATCACAAAATTCATAAAAATGTTGACATAATCAAGAAACTCTGGCTGTGTAAGGGTGTTCTGGACTTGGTCTCTGCGCGGTGTTACACGCCATACAACCAATGACTACAACATTAAGTCCTCTACAAGAATATCATCTTCCCCTAACTTAAAGCGTCTATACCGTAAAGATTAATCAGAATTCCTCTTATGGCACAATAAACATAATTCTCATGGTAATTTTTTAGTTCACCCAGTGCAATTATTATTCCTTTTTCACATATAATATAGATAAAATCAATGGTATTGGGAGCACAAGCCTGAGACATTTGCTATTACTGCCGCTAATTCTAGGAAATCCACGAAAGTTGCCATACAGACCAAAAATCCTCCCAAATCAGGGCCCCAGCCCCCCACCCAATCACCATATCCAGCCCCAACCCAGTCACTGTGGGCTTATTCAACATAAAACATTATTTGCAAACTATTTTTCATATCTGAGGTTATTTTTTGTGTATGCAGAATATTTCAGCTATCAGTAAGTACAGTTTTTCCTTTTCTTTAAAATAAAGAGATTACATTTTCCTGTAAAGGTATACTTAAATATTACCTGTTGTACAACTCTTATTATCATCTTGAAAGGGAAATACCGTAGATTAAAACTGTCATTTTCTATCATTCTATTCATTACAAGCAAAGTTTCCCTTTACCAATGTGGCCGTGTGAAACTGAACCTATACCATTTTCATTGATTCCAGCTAAAAAGATACCTTGGAATAGTTTTCAGCTTTATATCTTAGAAACAAATATAAATTACAAATTAAGTGTCAAATTTTACATTCCATACAGGTTGTCAGGTGTTAATGATGTACTGTAATACTTAAATTTCAAACATGATAGTAATGAAAGTTCCAATGAACATATATGAAAGATTTGCCACTGCAGATAAATATAATTTGGCATTAAAGATTTTGAAAGTTGAATCATATAATAGACTTAAGGAATAAATAACAGATAATTCTATCTGGTCATGTAAATCATTCTAATTATGTTTTATCAATGATAAATAAATCTGATTATACCTCATTACTTCATTCACCTATATTCATTAAGTAATGAAAGCAGTCATAAACTCTAAATATCTCTTCATAGATGTTTATTACGAGAGCGACACACCCTCCACAGACCAAGTCCCCAAAGCAAGGCATTATGGACTTCATCTCTGTGTAGTGATATGCAGCATATATTTTCATAATTTCGCCAAATATAGACGGCCGAACCAGCTGTACTTGTGGTGTTAATTATTA
>NC_091562.1:36346717-36356717 GCF_042767895.1 Penaeus vannamei
CACAACCCGCGCCTAACGCCTTCGACACGTTATACTTTGCCACAACAAGATCTGGCAACACGCATATCCCACATTTTTCTTCCCTTGAATGGAAGCCATCCTGCTTAAAGATGCAAGTCATGTTACTCTAGCATCTCATTATGTTATGGATGTCCACAATGCCAAAACAAAGGTATCGAATCTATAAATCAGGGACTAACCAGTCTCGCAAAAAAGAAAGAAAAAAAAGTTAACCTTGTGACAGTTAGTGGACGACAGGGAAGATGACTGTATATAGATTTGGACTGGGACGCTCATCTACCCATCGTCCAAGTCGGCCATTAACTTGGATTTTTTTCTTGTGGGACGAGTCTGGTTGCCGTACGAGTCCCTGGAGAATAGACCGCGCCTCTGTACATGGGTAACTAGTTTCAAGGCAACAGCGAAAGTTCATACAAGCGATGGAGTGCATGGCCATGTCACGTGATAGAGCAACTGGATGGCAAACATGTCACCCGCGTAAAAAAGAAAAAAAGAAAAAAGAAATGGGTATTGCTTCTTTGTGTTTAAGAAAAAAATATGCTCATGATGCAGACAAGGTTACAAAGTCGAGGCAATCTCAAAAACAAGGAGCAGAGTTCAAATAGGTTTTCGGCGGTTCTGTGCAGTTGTTGCATATATATATATATATATATATATATATATATATATATATATATATATATATATATATATATATATATATATATATATATATATATATATATATATATATATATATATATATATATATATATATATATATATATGCGTGTGTGTGTGTGTGTGTGTGTGTATGGGTAATTGAGTTGATAAATAAAGAGAAGAAGAATGAGAGGAGTGGATGAGGGAGAGATAAAGATAGAGATAGATAGATAAAAAGATTGAGAGAGAGAGAGAGAGAGAGAGAGAGAGAGAGAGAGAGAGATGGAGAGTGAGTGAGGGAGAGATTGAGAGCGAGTTAGTGTGTGTGTGTGTTCTTACCTAGTTGTTTCAATCTGGGAGAAGAGCTAAACTCAGGTGGTCCCGTCTGCTATAATAAAATTGTCGTATAACTTTTTAAGTTGATGTACATTTTTGGCACACACTGCGTGTTTCGGGAGACTGTTCCATGCTCCAATAGATCTGTTTGGGAAACTATATTTTTGACATCTTTATCACCGCTTTTTACTTTCAAATTTTTGTTGTGTCCTTTCGTCCCTCTTGTGTTCAAGATAAAAACAAAAAATCATCTTTATCTATCTTCACTCTTTCAGTAATGCAGTTGAACAACATAATCATGTCCCCCCTTCTCCTTCTTTCTTCCAAGGTAGTAAGTCCTAATTTGTGTGTGAGTGAGAGAGAGAGTGAGTGAGAGATTGACAGTGAGTGAGTGAGAGACAGAGTGGGTGAGAGATTGACAGTGAGTGAGTGAGAGAGAGAGTGGGTGAGAGATTGACAGTGAGTGAGTGAGAGAGAGTGGGTGAGAGATTGGCAGTGAGTGAGAGAGTGAGTGAGAGATTGACAGTGAGTGAGTGAGAGAGAGAGTGGGTGCGAGATTGACAGTGAGTGAGAGAGTGAGTGAGAGAGAGAGTGGGTGAGAGATTGACAGTGAGTGAGTGAGAGAGAGAGTGGGTGAGAGATTGACAGTGAGTGAGAGATTGACGGTTAGTGAGAGAGAGAGTGAGTGAGAGATTGACAGTGAGTGAGTGAGAGAGAGAGTGGGTGAGAGATTGACAGTGAGTGAGAGAGAGAGTGAGTGAGAGATTGACAGTGAGTGAGAGATTGACAGTGAGTGAGAGAGAGAGTGAGTGAGAGATTGACAGTGAGTGAGTGAGAGAGAGAGTGGGTGAGAGATTGACAGTGAGTGAGTGAGAGAGAGAGTGGGTGAGAGATTGACAGTGAGTGAGAGATTGACAGTGAGTGAGAGAGTGAGTGAGAGATTGACAGTGAGTGAGAGATTGACAGTGAGTGAGAGAGAGAGTGGGTGAGAGATTGACAGTGAGTGAGTGAGAGAGAGAGTGAATGAGAGATTGACAGTGATTGAATGAGAGAGAGAGAGTGAGTGAGTGAGAGATTGACAGTGAGTGAGAGATTGACAGTGAGTGAGTGAGTGAGAGATTGACAGTGAGTGAGAGAGAGATTGACAGTGAGTGAGTGAGAGAGAGAGTGGGTGAGAGATTGACAGTGAGTGAGAGAGAGAGAGACTGAGTGAGAGATTGACAGTGAGTGAGTGAGATAGAGAGTGGGTGAGAGATTGACAGTGAATGAGTAAGTGAAAGATTGACAGTGAGTGAGAGAGAGAGTGAGTAAGAGATTGACAGTGAGTGAGTGAGAGATTGACAGTGAGTGAGAGAGAGAGAGAGTGAGTGAGAGATTGACAGTGAGTGAGAGAGAGAGTGAGTAAGAGATTGACAGTGAGTGAGAGAGAGAGAGTGGGTGAGAGATTGACAGTGAGTGAATGAGAGATTGACAGTTAGTGAGAGAGAGAGTGAGTGAGAGATTGACAGTGAGTGAGTGAGAGACTGACAGTGAGTGAGAGAGAGATTGAAAGTGGGTGAGAGATTGACATTGAGTGAGTGAGAAAGAGAGTGAGTGAGAGATTGACAGTGAGTGAGTGAGTGAGAGATTGACAGTGAGTGAGAGAGAGATTGAAAGTGGGTGAGAGATTGACATTGAGTGAGTGAGAAAGAGAGTGAGTGAGAGATTGACAGTGAGTGAGTGAGTGAGAGATTGACAGTGAGTGAGTGAGAGATTGACAGTGAGTGAGTGAGAGATTGAAAGTGGGTGAGAGATTGACATTGAGTGAGAGAATGACAGTGAGTGAGTGAGAGAGAGAGTGGGTGAGAGATTGGGAGTGAGTGAGTGAGAGAGAGTGAGTGAGAGATTGACAGTGAGTGAGTGAGAGAGAGAGTGGGTGAGAGATTGGGAGTGAGTGAGTGAGAAAGAGAGTGAGTGAGAGATTGACAGTGAGTGAGTGAGTGAGAGATTGACAGTGAGTGAGTGAGAGATTGGGAGTGAGTGAGTGAGAGAGAGTGGGTGAGAGATTGACAGTGAGTGAGTGAGAGACTGACAGTGAGTGAGAGAGAGATTGAAAGTGGGTGAGAGATTGACATTGAGTGAGTGAGAAAGAGAGTGAGTGAGAGATTGACAGTGAGTGAGTGAGTGAGAGATTGACAGTGAGTGAGTGAGAGATTGACAGTGAGTGAGTGAGAGATTGAAAGTGGGTGAGAGATTGACATTGAGTGAGAGAATGACAGTGAGTGAGTGAGAGAGAGAGTGGGTGAGAGATTGGGAGTGAGTGAGTGAGAGAGAGTGAGTGAGAGATTGACAGTGAGTGAGTGAGAGAGAGAGTGGGTGAGAGATTGGGAGTGAGTGAGTGAGAGAGAGTGAGTGAGAGATTGACAGTGAGAGAGAGAGTGAGTGAGAGATTGACAGTGAGAGAGAGAGTGGGTGAGATTGACAGTGAGTGAGTGAGAGAGAGAGTGAGTGACAGATTGACAGTGAGTGAGTGAGAGGTTGACAGTGAGTGAGTGAGAGATTGACAGTGAGTGAAAGAGAGAGTGAGAGAGATTGACAGTGAGTGAGAGAGAGAGAGTGGGTGAGAGATTGACAGTGAGTGAGAGACTGACAGTGAGTGAGAGAGAGAGTGGGTGAGAGATTGACAGTGAGTGAGAGAGAGAGTGAGTGAGTGAGAGATTGACAGTGAGTGAAAGAGAGAGAGTGAGTGAGTGAGAGATTGGCAGTGAGAGAGAGAGAGAGAGTGGGTGAGAGATTGACAGTGAGTGAGAGAGAGAGTGGGTGAGAGATTGACAGTGAGTGAGTGAGAAAGAGAGTGGGTGAGAGATTGACAGTGAGTGAGAGAGAGAGTGAGTGAGAGATTGACAGTGAGTGAGAGAGAGAGTGAGTGAGTGAGAGATTGACAGTGAGTGAGAGAGAGAGAGAGAGTGAGTGAGTGAGTGAGAGATTGACAGTGAGTGAGAGAGAGAGTGGGTGAGAAATTGACAGTGAGTGAGTGAGAGAGAGTGGGTGAGAGATTGACAGTGAGTGAGTGAGTGAGAGATTGACAGTGAGTGAGAGAGAGAGTGGGTGAGAGATTGACAGTGAGTGAGAGAGAGAGAGTGGGTGAGAGATTGACAGTGAGTGAGTGAGAGAGAGAGTGGGTGAGAGATTGACAGTGAGTGAGAGAGAGAGTGGGTGAGAGATTGACAGTGAGTGAGTGAGAGAGTGAATGAGAGATTGACAGTGAGTGAGAGAGAGAGAGTGGGTGAGAGATTGACAGTGAGTGAGTGAGAGAGAGAGAGTGGGTGAGAGATTGACAGTGAGTGAGAGACTGACAGTGACTGAGAGAGAGAGTGAGTGAGAGATTGGCAGTGAGTGAGAGAGAGAGTGAGTGAGAGATTGACAGTGAGAGAGTGAGTGAGAGATTGACAGTGAGTGAGAGAGAGTGAGTGAGAGATTGACAGTGAGTGAGTGAGAGATTGACAGTGAGTGAGAGAGAGAGTGAGTGAGAAATTGACAGTGAGTGAGAGAGAGAGTGGGTGAGAGATTGACAGTGAGAGAGAGAGTGAGTGAGAGATTGACAGTGAGTGAGTGAGAGAGTGAGTGAGAGATTGGCAGTGAGTGAGAGAGAGAGTGGGTGAGAGATTGACAGTGAGTGAGTGAGAGACTGACAGTGACTGAGAGAGAGAGTGAGTGAGAGATTGACAGTGAGTGAGTGAGAGAGAGAGTGAGTGAGAGATTGACAGTGAGTGAGTGAGAGAGTGAGTGAGAGATTGACAGTGAGTGAGTGAGAGAGTGAGTGAGAGATTGACAGTGACTGAGAGAGAGAGTGAGTGAGAGATTGACAGTGAGTGAGAGAGAGAGTGGGTGAGAGATTGACAGTGAGTGAGTGAGAGACTGACAGTGACTGAGAGAGAGAGTGAGTGAGAGATTGACAGTGACTGAGAGCGAGAGTGAGTGAGAGATTGACAGTGAGTGAGAGGGAGAGAGTGAGTGAGAGATTGGCAGTGAGTGAGTGAGAGAGAGAGAGTGAGTGAGAGATTGACAGTGACTGAGTGAGAGAGAGAGTGAGTGAGAGATTGACAGTGAGTGAGTGAGAGAGTGAGTGAGAGATTGACAGTGACTGAGAGAGAGAGTGAGTGAGAGATTGACAGTGAGTGAGTGAGAGAGAGAGAGTGAGTGAGAGATTGACAGTGAGTGAGAGAGAGTGAGTGAGAGATTGACAGTGAGTGAGAGAGTGAGTGAGTGAGAGATTAACAGTGAGAGAGAGAGTGAGTGAGAGATTGACAGTGAGTGAGAGATTGACAGTGAGTGAGTGAGAGAGAGAGTGGGGGAGAGATTGACAGTGAGTGAGAGAGAGAGTGGGGGAGAGATTGACAGTGAGTGAGAGATTGACAGTGAGTGAGTGAGAGAGTGAGTGAGAGATTGACAGTGACTGAGAGAGAGAGAGTGAGTGAGAGATTGACAGTGAGTGAGTGAGAGAGAGAGAGTGAGTGAGAGATTGGCAGTGAGTGAGAGAGAGAGTGAGTGAGAGATTGACTGTGACTGAGAGAGAGAGTGAGTGAGAGATTGACAGTGAGTGAGTGAGAGAGAGAGTGAGTGAGAGATTGACAGTGACTGAGAGAGAGAGTGAGTGAGAGATTGACAGTGAGTGAGTGAGAGAGAGAGTGAGTGAGAGATTGGCAGTGAGTGAGAGAGAGAGAGTGGGTGAGAGATTGACAGTGAGTGAGAGAGAGAGTGAATGAGAGATTGACAGTTAGTGAGAGAGAGAGTGAGTGAGAGATTGGCAGTGAGTGAGAGAGAGAGTGGGTGAGAGATTGACAGTGAGTGAGAGAGAGAGTGAGTGAGAGATTGACAGTGAGTGAGTGAGAGAGAGAGAGTGGGTGAGAGATTGACAGTGAGTGAGAGACTGACAGTGACTGAGAGAGAGAGTGAGTGAGAGATTGGCAGTGAGTGAGAGAGAGAGAGTGAGTGAGAGATTGACAGTGAGTGAGAGAGAGAGTGAGTGAGAGATTGACAGTGAGAGAGTGAGTGAGAGATTGACAGTGAGTGAGAGAGAGTGAGTGAGAGATTGACAGTGAGTGAGTGAGAGATTGACAGTGAGTGAGAGAGAGAGTGAGTGAGAGATTGACAGTGAGTGAGAGAGAGAGAGTGAGTGAGAGATTGACAGTGAGTGAATGAGAGATTGACAGTTAGTGAGTGAGAGATTGACAGTTAGTGAGAGAGAGAGAGTGAGTGAGAGATTGACAGTGAGTGAGTGAGAGAGAGAGTGATTGAGAAATTGACAGTGAGTGAGAGAGAGAGTGGGTGAGAGATTGACAGTGAGAGAGAGAGAGAGTGGGTGAGAGATTGACAGTGAGTGAGTGAGAGACTGACAGTGACTGAGAGAGAGAGTGAGTGAGAGATTGACAGTGAGTGAGTGAGAGAGAGAGTGAGTGAGAGATTGACAGTGAGTGAGTGAGAGAGTGAGTGAGAGATTGACAGTGAGAGAGAGAGTGAGTGAGAGATTGACAGTGAGTGAGTGAGAGAGTGAGTGAGAGATTGGCAGTGAGTGAGAGAGAGAGTGGGTGAGAGATTGACAGTGAGTGAGTGAGAGACTGACAGTGACTGAGAGAGAGAGTGAGTGAGAGATTGACAGTGAGTGAGTGAGAGAGAGAGTGAGTGAGAGATTGACAGTGAGTGAGTGAGAGAGTGAGTGAGAGATTGACAGTGAGTGAGTGAGAGAGTGAGTGAGAGATTGGCAGTGAGTGAGAGAGAGAGTGGGTGAGAGATTGACAATGAGAGAGTGAGTGAGAGATAAGCAGTGAGTGAGAGAGAGAGTGGGTGAGAGATTGACAGTGAGTGAGTGAGAGAGAGAGTGGGTGAGAGATTGACAGTGAGTGAGAGAGAAAGTGAGTGAGAGAGAGAGTGAGTGAGAGATTGACAGTGAGTGAGAGAGAGATTGACAGTGAGTGAGAGAGTGAGTGAGTGAGAGATTAACAGTGAGAGAGAGAGTGAGTGAGAGATTGACAGTGAGTGAGAGATTGACAGTGAGTGAGTGAGAGAGAGAGTGGGGGAGAGATTGACAGTGAGTGAGAGAGAGAGTGAGTGAGAGATTGACAGTGAGTGAGTGAGAGAGTGAGTGAGAGATTGACAGTGACTGAGAGAGAGAGAGTGAGTGAGAGATTGACAGTGAGTGAGTGAGAGAGATAGAGTGAGTGAGAGATTGGCAGTGAGTGAGAGAGAGAGAGTGAGTGAGAGATTGACAGTGAGTGAGTGAGAGAGATAGAGTGAGTGAGAGATTGACTGTGACTGAGAGAGAGAGTGAGTGAGAGATTGACAGTGAGTGAGTGAGAGAGATAGAGTGAGTGAGAGATTGACAGTGAGTGAGAGATTGACAGTGACTGAGAGAGAGAGAGTGAGTGAGAGATTGACAGTGAGTGAGTGAGAGAGATAGAGTGAGTGAGAGATTGACTGTGACTGAGAGAGAGAGTGAGTGAGAGATTGACAGTGAGTGAGTGAGAGAGAGAGTGAGTGAGAGATTGACAGTGACAGAGAGAGAGTGAGTGAGAGATTGACAGTGAGTGAGTGAGAGAGAGAGTGAGTGAGAGATTGACAGTGAGTGAGAGATTGACAGTGAGTGAGTGAGAGAGTGAATGAGAGATTGACAGTTAGTGAGAGAGAGAGTGAGTGAGAGAGAGAGTGGGTGAGAGATTGACAGTGAGTGAGAGAGAGAGTGAGTGAGAGATTGACAGTGAGTGAGTGAGAGAGAGAGAGTGGGTGAGAGATTGACAGTGAGTGAGAGAGTGAGTGAGAGACTGACAGTGACTGAGAGAGAGAGTGAGTGAGAGATTGGCAGTGAGTGAGAGAGAGAGAGTGAGTGAGAGATTGACAGTGAGTGAGAGAGAGAGTGAGTGAGAGATTGACAGTGAGAGAGAGAGTGAGTGAGAGATTGACAGTGAGTGAGAGAGAGTGAGTGAGAGATTGACAGTGAGTGAGAGAGAGAGTGAGTGAGAGATTGACAGTGAGTGAGAGAGAGAGTGAGTGAGAGATTGACAGTGAGTGAGAGAGAGAGAGTGAGTGAGAGATTGACAGTGAGTGAATGAGAGATTGACAGTTAGTGAGTGAGAGATTGACAGTGAGTGAATGAGAGATTGACAGTTAGTGAGAGAGAGAGTGAGTGAGAGATTGACAGTGAGTGAGAGAGAGAGTGGGTGAGAGATTGACAGTGAGAGAGAGAGTGAGTGAGAGATTGACAGTGAGTGAGTGAGAGAGTGAGTGAGAGATTGGCAGTGAGTGAGAGAGAGACTGACAGTGACTGAGAGAGAGAGTGAGTGAGAGATTGACAGTGAGTGAGTGAGAGAGAGAGTGAGTGAGAGATTGACAGTGAGTGAGTGAGAGATTGACAGTGAGTGAGTGAGAGAGTGAGTGAGAGATTGGCAGTGAGTGAGAGAGAGAGTGGGTGAGAGATTGACAGTGAGTGAGTGAGAGAGAGAGTGGGTGAGAGATTGACAGTGAGTGAGAGAGAAAGTGAGTGAGAGAGAGAGTCAGTGAGAAAGAGAGTGAGTGAGAGAGTGAGTGAGAGATTGACAGTGAGTGAGAGATTAGCAGTGAGAGAGAGTGAGTGAGAGATTGACAGTGAGTGAGAGAGAGAGTGAGTGAGAGATTGACAGTGAGTGAGAGAGAGAGAGTGAGTGAGAGATTGACAGTGAGTGAGAGATTGACAGTGAGTGAGAGAGAGAGAGTGGGGGAGAGATTGACAGTGAGTGAGAGAGAGAGTGAGTGAGAGATTGACAGTGAGTGAGTGAGAGAGAGAGTGGGTGAGAGAGAGTGAGTGAGAGATTGACAGTGAGTGAGAGAGAGAGATGGAGGGAGAGGGAGAGAGAGTGTGAGTTTCTAGGGTACTCCATATTCTGTCAAGATTCACTCCATATTTCGTGACAGTGGGTGTGAGTGGGAATTTTAGGTATACCTTTGAGCAGAAAATTTTTTTTTATCGTCTTTTATGTATTTTTTGTGTGGCACTTTGTGAATTTGCCAACGGTTGGTATTCTCACTCAGTCAGCTCTTTACTTTTTTTTTTTTTTTTTTTGACATTGTCCTATCTATGCACGTATTTTGGAACCTTGGATTCATTGGGAGGTCTTCTGAATGATGGAATTGTGGGTTTAACGAATTCCTGATTTATGGGTCGGCATTTCTGGAAAAGTTCGAATTTATTTATTGTTATCCAGTTTCATCTACGATTCAAGCATCGATATGTCCACGTTAATGCCTTACTGTGGTGCATAACGTTAACATATCGATGCTTATTTTAACTGAATATTTAATGAACGAAAATATTCAATGAACGCAATTTTCGGGTAACTGGTCTGAGAATACCGAACAACAGGTTTCATTGTGGTATATACTGACCATCCTAAGATTTACTGAAAACCATCCATCTTACATGTTTATTTCTCTATCATATTCTTCTAAAATCTAATAGCCCTTTTAAAGCTATATTTACCATTAACGTAGAGAAGGATTTTTTTTTTAAATTCAAGAACACCGGCATTGTCGTACACTATTTGATATAAAGTACATATTCGAATGTTACATGAAATTGATACAAGCCATAATTCTTTCCTGGTGAATGGGCTATGACCTTGCATTCCCCTAATATTTCCCACTAGGTAGAATTACAAAGATATATTCAATTTACAGAAGACCAAATACAGGAGCAAATATAACAGTAGTTGGCGAACCGGCTCACACAGTGGGTAAAAAAAAAACAAGAGTTATTTTAACGTTTAAAACCATGGGAAGAAAAGCACTCCCTGACATTCACATGCGCTCCCTGAATCGTTATGATTCTGTCCCAAATGAGTAAGATTTTTTTTATTAATTTGTGTCTCAAGATTTAATCAACAACAGTTACATATGTAAAAAGATGAAATTATGTTTCCATGGACTCTGAAATACAAATCAGCGATTTGCTCCATCAGAAAAAAACGAATGCGTCATATAATATTTCAGATTC
>NC_091562.1:36361717-36364217 GCF_042767895.1 Penaeus vannamei
TCCTAAAGTGATTTGTGATGTGCCAAATCAAACGCCTTCTTGAGGTCCTAGCGATCGACATTGACTCGAAGTGCTAGGTTAAGGTCCATTATGGAATGGCCAATGAAGTTCAAAGTAAAGTAACAGGTCTCTGGTACCTCATTAAGCGATCTCAAGAGGAAAGTAAACTTTGCCAAGAATACTGAGCACTGTAATGCTTCGGTAATTGTTGCAGTCCCAATGATTCCCTCTCCCAGGGAAGGATGACTATGCCCCTTAGCAGGTCCGGGGAATAACACTGGGCTGTCAAATATCTGCCTGGACGTCATGCAGAGCTCTTGTATTTTGGAATCGGTATCAATGGTATGAACCATCTCAGACCTATCGACGACATTGTAGTGATATCAAGCTATCTTCATGAAATAAAAGGACACTATTAAGATAAACCGAAGATAAGCACCAACAAAACCAGACACAATTGAAAATGCATTATATTACAATATTTGAGGGAAGAAATATGGCCAGACAAAAGACAATGTTGAAAGAAATAATCCGTAATGTCAAACAAGCCAGGAAGACTTTAAACCTTTTTACCCTACTACACGAAGATTCGTGTTCCAGTAAAAATATTTCTGGACTCAGTTTTTTTATTTAAGTTGCTCGTCAAAATGATTGAGATGTTTCATTATTTTGCCAAATTCTCAGCTAATTTTCTAAACGATTAAACCCGCCACAAATGAAATGCGAAGGTAAGTCCACAATGGTGGCCTCAGATAAGAGTAACGATACCCCATCAGTGTAATAAATAGCGCCCTTCAATACAGTCACAACATAAGAAATATGCGAAAAGATTTGCAAACAATGTAATGTTGTGATATAAACTTGGGAAAGCTGCCGCTCCCCCAAGACTTCTTTTTTCACTCTCAGCCCTTCCCCTATTAGAAACATTCTGTATCCAACTGAGGGCACAAGCCTTACTCATGGTTAGCATGCATTGCAAATAGCATAAACAAGAAAATGCCAGTAATACAGCATTAAAATTATAATTGTAATCTTTACAGTATGGACACATTAAGTTAGGACAAATTGATTATGATATCCTTGCAGAGGACAAAAAGTTGCAGTAATCTGTACAAGAAATAATCTGCAGACACGAACGGTAATGCCACAAATAACGGGTAAAAAAGATGGCGGAAAGCACCGCTCTCAGTCAAAGTCCTCTTGGTGCTTCCGAGTTTCAGCTCTAATGCCGTGCATATGAGGTGAAGACTGTCTCCAGGATTGTGTTGGGTGGCAGAGCCCATTAACCCTACCCTCGGGCAATGCACAATGGACACGACCAGTCACAGCAATTTAGATTGATCAATAAATTTTTGACGTGGAGTTGAGAACAGTTTCTGGCGAGTGCGTCTATACTGTAAAAAAGTTACCCAATTACCTCTATTGAGAATTGGACAGCCAATGTTTCTGGGACAGTCTGCCACTTAATACCTTCAGTGATTGCACACTTCTAGGGCGACCCTTACCAGATTGCATCCATGAGTCAAAATAATGGACAAAAAAAAACTTTTAGATAAAATCATTGGGTAATTTTTTTTGTAAAATTATGGGAAATGCAATTAAGCTTAAAGTTAAAGTCATAAAAGACAAACTTCTTTTAGTCAAATCAGGGAATAATCCCATTTTAGTAAAAAAACAAAGGGGGGGGGGGATAGCGACTTTCTTATTAAAAATCACGCAAAGTACCTCACTGGTCAAAATCAAAGAAAGAGAAGTGTTCCTTTAACAAAATCTTAGGAAACAAAATTGTCCTTGTAATAAAAATATAAAATAATGTTTCCTTTCAGTAAAAGCAGGGAGAAAAGTAACCTTTTGGTACAATCAAAGCATGCAAAGTGGCATTTTTGTTCTAATTATGCAAAGAAATATACCCATCTTGTGAAAATCAAGAATATGAAAAAAGAAATAGATGTGAGAGAAAAGTGCCATTTTGGGTAAAATCTGGGAGAAGTTGTTCTTTGGTTGGGAAAACAAAAGTGGCATTTTGGTTAACTGTAGTATCTGCTATATGTGCATTATCGTTTACTGGAAGATAATTTTCTCAGAGAAAATTGAGCTTTTAAATTTTATTAAAAACACATGTATACATATGTATTGATACCAAAAGCATAGATTGTTTTTCCATATCAGAAACTACTAGATAAGATCTTGTTTTGATTAAAATCCTAGATTATAGGATCATATTAAATCATAGCATGGTTCATATAAATTGTTTATTGAAGTAGCAAAGAAAAAAAAGCATTACAGTACAATATACATAAGAGATTACATTCAAGGCACTTAATGATGACAATATTTCACAACAAAGGACAGTTATTAAGATCTATTTTTAATTTCATGGTCCCAAAATAATTTCTGGTGATACAAGTATTTAAAATAGTCCTTCAAGTGGGCAATTATCACTCCTAAAAATGCCTATAAAGAACACAGCATTTATAACTAAATATCTTAGTCACACATA
>NC_091562.1:36376717-36389217 GCF_042767895.1 Penaeus vannamei
CGTCTTGTCTGACGACTGACATCGTCATTTCATTTTGGTGTAAAATAGTGATAATTGATAATATACATAATAAAGAATCACACAAACACACAGAAAGGGGGGAATGGTTATTGGAGAGAGAGTTATGCTCGCTCCAAATGTTTGCTTCAGCCCAGACAAAGGGCTTGCTCGAACAGGAGAATTGGTTTCCTTAGGTTAACCAGGCTTGGGTGTGGTACGTGCAAATCGGCTGCTTCCTCAGGTGATGTAAACACAGGAGGACTGCGACAGGAAGGTACAGCATCCGTTTCGACCACAGACGGATAAGTGTGGAACGATATCCTTGACAGAAATAGACACATTAATGAAATATCATGAAGTAGTCACATTGATGATAAGAGTAATATTATCTATGATAAATGATAGTATAGTAATAATGATAGCATTAGTAGTATTGGTAATGTATGGTAATTGTGATGAAAAGGATTATGGCAATAGTAACATTAAGGATAATTGTAATGATAATAACATCGATAACAATAATAAGGATAATGATAACAAGAGCAATAATATTAATGGTAACAACAATAATGATAATAAGAATGATGACAGTAAAAATAGTGATGATAATAATGAATCCTGATAATAATAGTAAAAATAGTGATGATAATAATGAATCATGATAATAATAGTAAAAATAGTGATGATAATAATGAATCATGATAATAATAGTAAAAATGATGACAATAGTAATGATAATGATAATGATAATGCCCATTATAGCAGTAATGATAAATGATGATATAAATCATAATAACAATAATGATGATGGAAATGATATTAATGGTGATAATAATAACATTAATAACTCCTAGTATTAATGATAATGAGAGTGATAATAATAGTAATGGTAATAATTGTAGTAGTAGTAATAGTAATGATGATGATAATGAAAATAACAATAATGATAATGATAATAATTCTACTAATACTGCTATTACTTATGATAACGATTATGATGATAGTGATGAGGGTTGTAACAAGAGTAATGGTAATAATGATGATAATACTAACGATAATAATAAAACAACAGTAAAGCAATAATGATTATGAAAATAACTACAATAATAATGATAATTTTTAGCATTATCATTAATCATTATTATCATTATCATTATTATTAGTAATAATAGAAGTAGTATTAGTATTAGCATTATAATCCTAAAGAAACTTCTAAATCCACCACTGATTATAATGAGTTACTTAAAGCATACACAGACAATTAAGTACAGGACTGCTCATCATTTAATTGAGTAGTCACTGACAGGAAACTCACTCTCTCAATCTATTTACATTGTTCCATCTATCTCTCTTTATTTATCTATTATTCACCTATCTTTGTTTATATGCAATTCATTTATCTATCTATCCGTCTACTTATATTGTTCATCTGCTGGATATATATAATATATATAGCCTGTGATGTAAATATCACAACGGTATTTTTGTTGTCAATTCGTGTTATTTTTTAGTGTTATTTTTAAGTGTCTTTTATGCATTTCGTGGCGTGTTCGGCATGAGAAAAGTCTTTTGAATTTGCAAGTTTGTATGATAATTATTTTTATAATCACTCTCTTTCCAAGTTGAAGTCGAACGATTGACATGGTGGAGGGACGGGAAGAGACTGACAAAGTAATAATTAGTAAATAGAAGAAAGGGGGGAAAGAGGAGGCGAAAGAAAGAAAAAATGAAGTAAGAAAACCACAATATTTTTTTTTTTTTACTTTTTTTTAATTTTGAATAAATATGGTGAGATGAACAAGAATGCGTTATTAGGGTGAGCAAATGGCGGGTCTTACGCCATATTTGGTGGAGTAATCTTTGGTGGTTGTGGGTCGTCGCACCTGGCAGGATGTGACTGCATGATCATTCTTTTACGATGAAGAAACTCTCTGTCTGTCTGTCTTTCTCTCTCTCTCTCTATATATATATCTGTCTGTCTTTCTCTCTCTCTCTCTATATATATATATATATCTGTCTGTCTGTCTGTTCTCTGTCTATCTATCTCTGTTTGTCTATTTGTCTGCCGCCCCTCTCTCTCTCTCTCACTCCCTCTCTCTCTCTCTCTCTCTCTCTCTCTCTCTCTCTCTCTCTCTCTCTCTCTCTCTCTCTCTCTCTCTCTCTCTCTCTCTCTCTCTCTCTCTCTTCTCTCTCTCTCTCTCTCCCTTCCTCTCTCTCTCTCTCTCTCTCTCTCTCTCTCTCTCTCTCTCTCTCTCTCTCTCTCTCTCTCTCTCTCTCTCTCTCTCTCTCTCTCTCTCTCTATCTCTATCTCTTTCTCGCTCTCCCTTCCCCCCTCCCCCCCTTCTCTCTCCCTCTCTATCTCTTTCTCGCTCTCCCTTCCCCCCTCCCCCCTTCTCTCTCTCTCTCTCTCTCTCACACACACATGTGCGTCTCTGTGTGTGCATGTGCGTGCGTTTGCAAATTCGTGTGCGTGTAACGGAATTAGCGTCAATTCGCGAGTGAACCATGGGGACTGCAGGCGCGGCTCACCCTCACTGAACGTACTGCGCATTGAAGTAAGGAATATGTGTTGGTTGGTCTTTGATTCGCGGCCATTTCCACCCACAATCAATCAGTCAATGTATGTTTTTATTTATCATATCAGGACGAAAACACTTGTACTAAGGCATTTTCTGTCGGTTGGTCTTTGATTCACACCCACTCCCTCTCACAATCAATGTTTTTTTTTTATCTTTTTATTTTTTATTTTTTTCATCAGAGGGTGCAGACGAAAATACATGAGGTTCACTTCAGCGTACATTCACTCATGCACTCATATGCAAATCATCTGCACATTCACTCACGCAGTGTCGGTAGTGACATGGAAGATTCGCCTGAAACCGAGTTGACTTTGTGTCTTTTTTCAGACTATAGATTAACAAAGAGAAACAGCTGGTTTGAGAGTGAAAATGAAGTGCCACCTAGAAAGAAAAATAAGGAAGCGGAGACGGTGACGTAAGTGATGAGCAATCCGGAGAAAAAAAATTAACATAAAAAGAAAATAACGAACAAAGATGTTAAGCGGAGGTCTAGAAAGGCATTTTTTCAGATTATCCTTTTGTTTAACCTTAAATAAAAGCTATTTTCAGCAAGAGTACCATAGGCCATATCACAGACTAATACTCAGTCAGACTGATTCTATTGTACTTCTTTCGCCCAAAAAGAGCAAGATAGAAGACTGTCGCCTCACGTAACCTACCACCATGCCTGTTGGACTTGCATGTTCAACACATGGGCCAAGCCTACTCTCTCTCTCTCTCTCTCTCTCTCTCTCTCTCTCTCTCTCTCTCTCTCTCTCTCTCTCTCTCTTTCTCTCTCTACTCTCTCTCCCTCTCTCTCTCCTTAGCTCTGTGACTGTCCCATGAAGCCTATTTTGCTGTAAATTCTTGTCGAATTACCGTAAAATGCTTAACGGTTTATTTAATGGGTCAACCTTGAGTCCTTCCCTGTGTGGTAACGGCTAGGCACGATTTTTCACCATGCTTCTGGTGTATATCGATATCTCTTATCGTGTTATTTATTTCCTTAAAAAAATATATGATTACAAGATAAATGCTCTTCATACCTGCACATACACATGCACACACATACACACACACACACGCACGCACGTACGCACGCACGCACGCACGCACGCACGCACGCACGCACGCACGCACGCACGCACGCACACACACACACACACACACACACACACACACACACACACACACACACACACACACACACACACACACACAGATGTATGTGTGTATGGAATTCATGACAAACAAATTGCAACAGGAACAACGTATGTGTTCTTTTTTTTCTCATCGTTGTTCCTGTTACAACGTGTGTGTGTGTATGTGTAGAGGGATATGGAGAGAGAGAGAGAGAGAGAGAGAGAGAGAGAGAGAGAGAGAGAGAGAGAGAGAGAGAGAGAGAGAGAGAGAGAGAGAGAGAGAGAGAGAGGGAGAGGGAGAGAGAGGGGGGGAGCGAGAAAAACTTTTATGAAGGTAAATGAATGTTTACACATGTTTAGACGGACCTTCAAATATTCTTCATCAGTAGACCAGGAGCCCGGGGGGGGAGGGGGGTCAGACCGGCTGAAAAGCATACCAATTTTCTTGCATATACTAATATTCCTAATGACTTAAGTTTCCAGGATGCGGGCGTCTGGCGTGGCAGTGCTGGCGGATGTGGCCAGGAGAGCCACATGAATGGCACCCAAAAAATCAGCTAGGCTACTCCAAAAGCGTACCATTTGAAATTACCCCAGATTTGATGATACCTGTCCCTAAACACATACCATGCATCTGCCAGACATTTTGGATAGGGGGGGGGGCGGTCAGACAGACAAAATTAGGGGCTTCATGAAAGTGGGCTAGGGTGGATCTAGCACGCACCAAATGAAACTAATTGCAATATGTTGACTACATGCCTATGCACCAAAAACAACCAATGACAGACATTTTGTTCGGTGGAGTACCTGTACCAGACACCCTATTAGTATCCCGCCTCAAAATTGGGCTAGGGTAGCTCACAAGTTAATGTTAAATAGATACCTATGTACCAAAAACAACCAATGGTACGTACATAGGGATCTATTTAACATTAACTTGCAATTAGTTTCATTTGTATATGCAAGAAAATTGGTATGCTTTACAGCCGGTCTGACCCTCCCGGGCTCCTGGTCTATTTCTATAATCGTTATTTATTATTATTATCATTATTATTATCACTATTATCATTTATTATCATTATTATCCTTATTGCTATTCTTATTACTATCAGTTATTATTATCATTATTACTATCAGTTATTGTTATTATTATTATAATCATTATCATTATTATCATCACTGAGCGGCGACCCGTTGAACATGAGCTCGCGACCCGAGCGCTGAAGAATCCTGCCGTAGTATGACGTCATCAGTGAGTCACCGCCTCTCCCCAACCATCTCCTCTTCGGGAAGTCCCATGACCCGGGGGAAACACAGCATCCCCGCCGCTGGATTTTATAAATTCCTTTCAACCGATAGAAAATGCCTTAGTACATGTGTTTTCATCCTGATATGATAAATAAAAACATATTGATTGATTGATTGTGGGTGGAATAAAATACAACCGATAGAAAATGCCTTAGTACATGTGTTTTCGTCTTGATATGATAAATAAAAACATACATTGACTGATTGGTTGTGGGTGGAAATGACCGAGAATCAAAGACCAACCAACACATATTCCTTAGTTCAATGCGCAGTACGTTCAGTTAGAACAACTTAAAAAATACGGTTAATATGACGTTGATATGTAAGCGCAAGGACAGACATGCCATGCCAGGATAGACATGCATTGCCTTGTGACAGGAAGCAATTGCATCAGGTGGTGTAAAGAATTTTTTTCTCAGACATTACAGGCCATTAAGTTGCTCTTCGTAATTCCATTTCTTGACGTCAATCAATGTTTCACTTATCTTTTGTTTTTACAGTTATTGCGATTGTTATTATGATTACCTCCACTACTATTATTTGTACTTATTATCATTAATCTTATTATGAATAGAATTAGTAGTAGTGGTAATAGTATTATTATCATAATTATATTTTCCTTCTTAATATTATTATTATTGTTGTTATGGTATAATGATAATCATCATTATTATCAATATTATTATTATCAATACCTTTATCATTTTTATTCTTTAGTATTAGTATTGCTATCATTTTCATTATGATAATTATTGTTATGTCTTTGGTAGCGTTAGTTTGTTTGTTTGGCCGTTGGCAGGATAACTCAGTCATGAATTTTTTTTTTGAACAGAGGTGTGTCTTAGCTTAACTTAGATCCCATTAAATTTTTGTAATGATCCGAATCATGATCCGGTATCCAGGATTTTTTTAATGATTGCATCAGTTACCCCTATTACAGCTTCAGTTACCCCTATTACAGCTTCAGTTACCCCTATTACAGCTTCAGTTACCCCTATTACAGCTTCAGTTACCCCTATTACAGCTTCAGTTACCCCTATTACAGCTTCAGTTACCCCTATTACAGCTTCAGTTACCCCTATTACAGCTTCAGTTACCCCTATTACAGCTTCAGTTACCCCTATTACAAAGACAATAGTGATAACTATTATTAATATGTTTACAGACGTCACCAGTGTACTTGAATAAGAGGTGATTTTGATGTAATTCATCAAGTGTGAATATTTCTATTGGATCAATAACCATATTGCCTTGGCGGAGGTATGCACTCTCTGAATACGTTTAGTTACAGAACTATTATTATCTTTATCATTTTTACCACTATCATTATCACTGTTATCACCATCATTATTATTATCATTACCATCATAATGCTTATTCTTAATTCTATTCTTAATATTATCATCGTTATTGTTATTATTATCATTATCATTATTGAAATTATTAACATTATTATTATCATTATTACTATTATCATTATCTTTATATTTAGTATCATTTTAATTAATATTAACAATATCATTTTTATCATCATCACCATGTCATTATCAGAGAGAGAGAGAGAGAGAGAGAGAGAGAGAGAGAGAGAGAGAGAGAGAGAGAGAGAGAGAGAGAGAGAGAGAGAGAGAGAGAGAGAGAGAGAGAGAAAGAGAGGGGGGGGTGGAGGGAGAGAGAGAGAGAGAGAGAATGAGAGGGAGAGGGAAGGGGAGCAGGAGAGAAAGGGAAGGTGAGAGAGAGAGAGAGAGAGAGAGAGAGAGAGAGAGAGAGAGAGAGAGAGAGAGAGAGAGAGAGAGAGAGAGAGAGAGAGAGAGAGAGAGAGAGAGAGAGAGAGAGAGAGAGAGAGAGAGAGGAAGAAAGAGAGAGAGGGGAAGAGAGAGAAAGTGAAAGGTAGAGGGGAAGAGAGAGAGAGAGAGAGAGAAAGAGAGAGGGGAAGAGAGAGAGATGGGGGGGAGGAGAGGGGAGAAGGAGAGAGAGAAAGAAAGAAAGAGAAAGAGAGAGAGAGAGAGAGAGAGAGAGAGAGAGAGAGA
The DNA here is from genome assembly GCF_042767895.1 of Penaeus vannamei. Lineage (NCBI taxonomy): Eukaryota > Metazoa > Arthropoda > Malacostraca > Decapoda > Penaeidae > Penaeus > Penaeus vannamei. The sequence goes on from NC_091562.1 coordinate 36,383,753, forward strand.
GAGAGAGAGAGAGAGAGAGAGAGAGAGAAAATCAAATCGAATCAAACCAACCAACAGAAATAATATATAAAGCACAGAGACTGTACCATGCAATTGAAACGACTTTATTTACGCCTGTGCATGCATGGATTCGCATGACCGCAAGTTATATGATATCCTAAAACGTAATGAAGAAGGCAAAACAAGTGAGTACACTGTACATAGCTCTCTGAATTTCTTTGTTGTTACACATTGTCCGCCATTTGCTTGGTCTCGTGGGAATCTCTGCACAGTCCGAGACACGGCTGAAGATGCTTCGAATCCTGTTTTGAATAAACAAACAAAATTGATGATAAGGACTGTTTCAGCCATTAAATGCAAGAATGATAACTTTTACCGTTGTTGCAGTAATTAAATCTAGTTGCAGACATCCTCAGGGGTTATGGATTAGTTTAACTACTAAAAAGTTTATTAAAAAGTTTAACTATAAACTGTTTTCTGATCTTGGATAAACAATAACAGAGGCCTGCGCAGATAAATAGTAGACCCCCTTTAAAGGTGCTGTCTTACTAGCACTTTTTCCGTCAATTTTTTTGACAATTTTCTGAAATTTTGTCCATTTTTGAGCGAATTGTCGATTTTCCAGTCAGACGATAATGATCGTTTCCGTCTGAAAACCTTTCCGTCAACTTTTTCAGCCAAGCAAAGTCAAATCAAAAGCTATATTCGAGAATGCTTGTATTTATGTTAAATAAAATTGTCAAAAAATTGACGGAAAAAGTGCTAGTGTGACAGCACCTTAAGGGAACTAGTGATAGACTATCTTGTCTTCTAATAGGGTATGAAGTGTATCCGTGGTAGCTCTAGAAATGGTGTTGATTATCTTGAGAGTAGGTCTGAAAAAACGGATAAATTCAAAACTTTCGAGTTTGTTCATGGGTACATCCAATAAGAATTCTGCGGTTCAGGAATTGACAAGGAATTACCATTATTTTGTCACCATAGAGATACAGGAGAAAACTAAAATATTACGTTAATAAAAATATTGTTTCATGCTGATGTTGGCACATCGCGTCCGTGCGACATCACAATCAACTTTTTCAAGGGGACGGATATCCATAGTTAATTAAAAGATCAACTTGGAAGGAAATCCGACAGCACCGAGATCTGTGTTCTAACAATGGAGTTCCGCTCTCTCTCTCTCTCTCTCTCACACGCACGCACGCACGCACGCACGCACGCACCCACCCACCCACCCACCCACCCACCCACACACACACACACACACACACACACACACACACACACACACACACACACACACACACACACACACACACACACACACACACACACACACACACACACACACACACACACACACACACACACACACACACACACACACACACACACACACACACACGCACGCACGCACACACACACACATACATACACACACAGATGTTACAGGAAACTATCAAATGGCCTTATCATCAGTAACGTTTTCCCGCCATTTTTCTCACTTCCGCATGGATTTGAGGTATCGTATCATTTGTTTTGTTTTCCAATCTTGTGCTACAAACGATCTATCTACTAGATTGATTTTTATTGATGAAAAAATATTGTTTATTTAAGTATGATTTAATATCATAGAATGTTTCTTTTAGCAATAGTTCTTAGTTAATAGTTAATATTGATCCATAATGATGTAATATGTATGAAGATGCTCCGCGATTCTTGAGATCCACCCTGTAATATGCTACGGTATCTTGAGAATTGCATTGCTCACTTGTGATTGTTGCGTGAATGAGGCTTCCTGAAATATTTTATGTTTTTATATGTTCATTTTTTATTCTACTGAGCACGCCAATCAGTATAATGCTTGTGGAACATGCAGGACTTCCCGGATGTAAATTTTTGATTATCCTGCTTCATTATCTTGGAGCGGTGGTTCTCTGATTTGGTTGGATCATTGGCAAAAGTTCATGTTAATAAAGACCTTCAGGCAAGGGATAGAGTTACTAGGCTAATGTCAAAGACGGTAGATGGGCCAGTTATGGATGCTTGGCATAATGTGTAAGGATAAACATAAACATATTAATTTGTTCTATTGATATCCCCATGACTTTGCAAGCTGCTTTAGGGAAGCTTTCCCCGATGGAGGTATCTCTCACTGAACAAAATGACATAGTGACAAAGTATCTATGGTTTTGTATGGGTACCAAATCCTTTTTGAATGGAGATTTAGGTACCATGCAATTTGCAATGTGGGGCTTTTGACGGGATTTTGATACCCTAGAGTTTGACATAAAAAAAATCATAGATATACTGCATATCTATTTGAATTCTTTATTTTGACGTACTGACTCAGTACTTGAATTGCGAAGTTTAAGCGAGTATTGGCAAGAGTTCCTTGACTTGCCTTCTTGACTTGCCTGAACTCTGCTGGTAGACAGTGCTACCTGTTTATGTAGAGAGCTCAAGAAACAGGCTATCTACCTCTGATGGTATATCGTGTTGCATATGTCTTGGGGCTGGGTGATTGATGGCTGACACACTGCCACGTCTTTTTAGAAGGGGTCTGGTGGCCACTGAAACCATTTGCCAAAATAAGACTGCTGACGAAGGTACTGTATTCTCTCTGAATTAACTTACAAGGATATAAAAGAGCAGATCATATAATAACTTCCCAAAATTATGATTTTGCTTGGGATGCTGAAACAAGGCTGCAATGCTCTGCTAGACTTTCTAAATGGTGTTATATCATGTTTACAATATCTTAAAAAGAATGGTTAATGTTAAAAGCAAAATAAATGTACTAGACATCTAAGGTCATGTAGGACTATAGGAAGGTATAATGAATGGTGGTTGGGTTAGTAGTTAATTGCTATACGTCGACTATCTAGAGTAATAGGGTAAAGGAGTTGATGGATTAATGGGTTAATGTCGGGTTAGGTAGAGGAAGTAGATCAAATGAAGGATATGTATGCGTCTGAGAAAGGAGAACAGGTTGTCAATGCAGAAAGTATGGAGTTCAGATGGGTTGGGAGGTCGGTAAAGGGAGGACAGGTGGGGGGAAGCAGAGGTAGGGTTCAAGCAGCAGCGTGGACAGGACAACAGAATATGTGGAACTGAAAGAGGGACATAACATAGGTAACATAGGGACGGATCAGAACGTGACATCAGATGGAAGTGTTTTAAACGGGTATGGCCAATACTTCTAAGCGTGCGAGAGCCGTCTCCGAATGTCTGCTCCGATGAAGTGGAGCTGACCAAGAGGAGATTGATAGTTTTACAGTATGTAATTTCTTAGTGCGGAGACTTGACCAGAAAGATTGCCATCGGGTATACAGGGTCTGAAAGTGGGGGGAAAAGTCTGTAACTGGTGTGCGTGAAAAAAGTGGTTGGTGTGATAATGGGTGTAAGGTATTTGCCTGTTCATTGCCGAGAATTCCAACATGGTTGGGCACCCAGCAAAATCTGATGGATTTATGGCGTGTGGATAGGTCGAACAACCAGTTCTGGATCTTACAGACATGGGCATTGGTCGAGTGCATAGACTTTATCAGAGTTAATGAGTTACGGGAGTCTGTAAAAATAGTGAGAGGAGGACGGGGGTGAGCATATGTTTTTAAAGCAAAAAGAAGAGCGTACTGTTCTGTAGTAAGGATACTAGATTCAGGTGGGATGGTGTATTTGAAAGTGCGAGTTGGGAAGGTTATTGCGAAACTAGCACCGGTGCATTTGGAGCCATCATTGTAAACATTCTCATAAAATACATTATGGGGTACGCCGCAGCTAGCACATGGACGTGACTGTACAGAGCAGTTTGCTCGGTTATGACCAGGTTGGGCGCACAGAGAACATCGAAATATGGAACTGCAGTGTTTGGCAGGATGTCCCTAAACGCCAACAATTTTAACATTGACGGGGAGGATGTTCTTACGATGATGTCTTGGAGGAATGGAGTAGCACTGTACTGATATTACATCATAGCCCGTGAGGCAGGCGAAGAAGTCTTCTCCACAATCTGACCAATATTTGTTATAAATTGGGCACTTTGCTGGGGAGATGGACAGTTTCGCTACAAGTATTGAGGGTTGGATGAGGTTCTGCAGGAACGGGGTTACCATAGTGATCACTTATGATTTGATAATGCTATATCTTCGGTTTGGGATGTAACTGTGACGAGATGAGAACGATCGGATCGGCTACAGGAAAAGACTTTGCCTACTTGTCTGTGGAGACATTGCTGAGAGAAGTGTTTTGTCAGAATAAGGAGCTGTAGGGAAGATGAAAAAAAATTGGTCCTATTTGGCTGGGCTAAATAGGGTATTTAATTAAGATATTTGTAGAGATAGGGGTGGTGAAAGGACGGGGACGTGTGGAAGAGAAAGTTGCGTTGAGGGATGTAGTATTATGGAGAGGTGGACAATACGGCTATAAAGTAGTAATAAGGGAGAATGGGTTGATTGATGAAGGTTGTGGGGGTAGAGGCGATGAAGTTGAAAATGTTAGGAAAGCAGGAATGTCTCCTGGAGATTGAGTCTTGACTTGGGTGGATAAAATACTAGTAGGCATTGAGGAGTCAGTAATAGTTGTAGTATTCAGAGTCATGATCAAAGAAGAGCCTGGGGTCGAGGAACCGGGAGAGTTTGAATTGGTGGGGTTATTTGATGAAGGGGCAAACCTCACTGCCCATAACAAGGGTATAACGTCTTCATTACTGACCATGGTAGGTCTAGACTATGTTGGGGAGAGAAACAGTCCACCCCTCAGGGTCCCATTGAGGGGTAAGGGCTAGACAAAATGGAATACCGTGCCCATGGCTCCCTCAGGCCATTCAGGACTGGCACAAAATCAGCCTTTCATCCTTTCAGCACGGCTCTTACACTTTAGGAAGTGGATAGTAGAAGGGGTTGGAGAAGGAATGGAAACGAAAAAGCAGGAGGTGAAAAAGACCGTTCAGAATTTGTCGAGTTGAGGGCTGAGGTCCAGGTAGGGGAGATCCCAAGCATTGCATCACAGTCCTCACCTCCTAAGCCCCCTCCCCCTCCCCCTCCATGACAACAAGGGAAGAGATTGGGGGGGGGGGATAAAAAAGTAAATAAAGAAGAAAAAAACTTAAATTTGTGGCCTACTTTAGAAAATGTACAATCACAATTATTCCATAATCCCCTAAAATATTTTTGAATTGGACAAACATGGTCCAGAATACCCAAGATTCTTTGCCTTCATAAGGCATCACTTGACAATAGTTTTTCTTGTTAAATACAGAAAAAATGGAGTGGTCTGATTTTCCTCATATCTTGTCACTTGTGTTCAGTTAAACTGTCAATACAAGGCATAAAATCAAAATGCTACTCCAACCACATATATATATGTGTGTGTGTGTGTGTGTGTGTGTGTGTGTGTGTGTGTGTGTGTGTGTGTGTGTGTGTGTGTGTGTGTGTGTGTGTGTGCGTGTGTGTGTGTATGTGTAT
>NC_091562.1:36391717-36409217 GCF_042767895.1 Penaeus vannamei
AAGGGCGTTGGGTGAAGAGGTTTGAGACACAAAGGTTCTCTTGTGAGGAGAAGAAAGGGGGGATGTATGTCCAAAGAGCAGAGGAAGAGGAGGGTATAGGAGAGGATGTGGTAGAAGATGGAGTGAAGATGGTAAAGTGAGGAGGATTGGAATATCTGGGAAAGGAAAAAGATCGCAGAAAGCTCAGCTCTCAGCCTAAGTCCACTCAGTGCTCCCGAGTTTCAGCTGTATCTTGCCATGCACACTGAGGTGAACACATTGTTTCCCAGGGGGTATTGGGAGGCAAAGCCCTAATCAAACCTCCCTATAAATTAGATTTCTGAATAAATTTTTTGAAATGGAGTTGGGGACTTTATCTCTGGCGAGTGCATCCATACTGTAAAGAATTACCTAAAACACAATATAACACTATGAGGTATAAATCTCTAACTGAACAAAAATTACAAGCTATGCTCAAACTTGCTCATCAGAAATAATCCGAGAGCAATTTAAAAGGATGCCAAGCCAACACACATATTGGTAAGACAAGACTTATACTTAAATGTGGGGATCTATCTTTAAAATATAGAACCACTATGAGCTCTATCTTGCCAATACTTATGTAACTGTGGTATTGGTATTTGCCAGAGGGCCACAGCAATCACCATTCTCATGAGGATGTGGTCCTTAGCTCAAGGATTACCCAGTTGTTAAAGATATTCATCTACACAATTTCTACATCCTTTTCATAATAATACATTTTTGATAAACACAACCTAATGTCGTAAAACATATTTTTCTTAAGTTCCATTTTTCTATCCGGTAAATACAATAAGGATGAACCTAAGTTAATTTTTTCTAATACGTCCGCATAATAGATCGTGATGATTTTGGTATCATTGAATTCTTCTCACTGTCCTAATATAGAGAAATGATTGTGCGGAAACCCCCCTACCCCCACATTCTTGGCCATGATAGCAAGGAAGGGCATGAAAGGTACCAGGGAAATTGCTGGGTAAAATTTCAATGACATACACTGAATCAGTTACAATATTGTCTGATGCAGAGGGCTGCCACCCTCCAGCCCCAGCCCAAGAAAACAAAGAATCCTCCACATATTCATGCCAGATGCAAGCATATGACCACCATGCAGGAGTGGCACTGCCAATTCTGTTCAATGCTCTCTCTTAATGTGAATATGTGGAGGACTTGTTTTCCTGGGCAGGGGTTGGGGCGGCAGCCCCCCATTGGGGAATGCAGGGAGAACAGCCCATGTTTTAGGCAGAATAGTTACTAATTTTGAGTATATCATTTACATTTTACCCTGCAATTTCCCTGGTACCTTTCATGCTCTTCCCTGCTATCGGAGCCAAGAATGTGGGGATTGAGGGAGCTACCGTGGAATAAAAGCTATATATTTGCATTGTAGTAAAATGATGTTTCATTTTTCGACAATATGCAGTATGAGGTAGTGGAAGAGTTGGGTAATGAAACATATATAATTCGATAGACCGATACAAACCAAGGCACTTTTCTTCTATGGCAATATTTGCAGTCCGCCACTGAAAAACGACACTGCTCACAAAATCAATCATGAAAACCTTGCAAATATATGATCATTAATCCCAAATGGACGGCAAAGCACATGATATACAACCACGATTTTGGAAACAATATCCTTATTTAAGGGAAACTGACGGTACAATGAGCTCAAAAAACGCATAGGACTATTAGTTCCGCTTTCTAGACCAATCGTCTATGGAAAGTATTTTTAGACATGCGAAATATGAAGCAGAAATAGAAGAATAATTGAGAAAAATGTTTACCACGGTGCGTCGATGGTCAAGCGTTTCAACCCTGGATCACGTCTGTGACTTCGTATTCGAGGATAAATGTTTATTATGGTATCAGTAACATTTAAAGTTTCTTATTATCGTTAATTTTGTTGGTAAAATTATGAGGGAGTATTAAAATAATAATTATACCATGATAGTGCCGCATTCCACATCGATAATTAAATAAAGGCATCCCTGAACATCATTCAACTAACATCAAACTATATATCCGAAAAATAAGCGTTGCAAATAAAAAAGTACTGAAATTTAGGAAGTCAACCAAATCTACCAAAATCCCCCACCACAAATAATAAAACCCACACGCATATCCCGCATCCCACCTTTCCACGGAATCGGACAATCATGACTTCTCGCACCCGTCTGCTAGGACCCGCTTAGGCCTACACAATTTTCGTCTTTTTTGGCGATTATGGCACTGACAGACCACGAAACCTCCGGAAAATGGATAGGTAAGGGTCAAGGCACCATATCTCTGCCCTTAGGAGCTTAAAAACAAGTGAGCTGAGGCCTTTATCCCAAAGTGTTTTCGGCTTGGTAATGTTGGCGTCTGTTGTCATAAACATTTATTAGATTATTAAATGGACTTGGATTGTCTATGAAATCCTTTTACACAAGGAAGAAGATATGCTCGGATGCTTACAGAGTGACAGTATTTTTTAAAGCTTGAGACATCATTTGTATAACTTGGACTTCGTTAAGTAGATTATAAAGTAATATGATTTTAGCTTTGTAATTTCTCTCATTAATCTCTCGAAAATTAACTGAATTTATATGATATGTATTTCAACAAAATAACCAAATTTATATAATCCTTTAGAGGTAAATTTAAGACAAATAACAAAATATTAGAGGATTTTTTTTCTAACACATCTGAATAACAGATTGGGAGGATTTCAGTATTGTTTGATTCCTCTCACTGTCAACAATGCAATTATATAGGATTTATTGTACGTAAGCCGCCCCCAACCCCCACATTCTTGGCTGCTATAGTAGGGGAAGGCATGAAAGGTTCCAGGGAAATTGCAGGGTAAAATGCAAGTGATATGCACAGAATCAGTCACCAATATTGTCTAATGCAGGGGGCTGTACTCCCTTTGACTCCCCCATGGGCGGCTGCTGCCCCCCAACCCCCGGCACTAGAGAGCCTCGAATAGACTTGGCAATGCCGCTTCCACATGGAAGTTGTGTGCATAGGCCTGCTGTGAATATATGGAGGATTCTTTGCTTTTCTGGGCTGGGGTTGGGGGCGGCAGTACTATGGGGGAGTTGAAGGGGGCTGTGTCCCCAGCATTAGACAACATAACGACAGATTTTGTGCATACATCAATGAATGTTTGTGATGTTTTTGTAAGACGAATAGTTTATTTTGATGTAGAGAATAACTAGATTTCAAATGAAAATAACTCCTTCCATACAACAAGGGCTTGTAAAACTAGTAAAAAGGAATAGAAAAATATTTAAAAGAAGATGTAAAAACTATACATAATGAATAAATCTTATTAATCCCTTTATTCCTTTCCATTATTATTTATTTTACATTTAATATCTTTACTATTTTTTTTATATCTGTTTTGTGTATGATGTAAACAGTTATCATAACCCATTTATTTTTCTTTGCAGGATGGCTCAATGAAGATGGTTCAGACACAGTCATACCAACATCGGCAGGACTCCCAGCAAGGACACACTAATCTCTGGCAGTGCATTTACAGTATTTGGTATGTTTTGCATCATTGCCTTGATTATTGATTATATATATATATATATATATATATATATATATATATATATATATAAATATATATATATATATATATATATATATATATATTTTATTTTATTTTATTTTATTTTTTTTCTTTGCAGTAGCTCACCAGTATGAGGCTCTTTTAGATTTGTTATTATCAGGTTGAAATACATCTTATACATGTCTACTACAAAATTTTATAGTAAAATTTTTATGTTGTAATTAAAATTCAAATTTATTGACTTAGTGTGAAAGAATGTGTAAAGGGTGTAAGGGTAAAAAAAAAAAAAGAAAAAAAAAAAGGCATTTGAAATCATTGCTTTATTTATGTGAGTTAGATTTATAATCTTTCTCTTGTGTCTCCATTAATTTTGTAAGATTCTTTATTAATGTTTATTTATATTTTTTGTCCCTTCCGATACCTTATTCGTTGTTGTCATGGGGAGCGCTTAGGAGACGGAGACGAGCCCAATGTAGGGATTACCCCTACCTTGAACTTCATCCCTCGCCTCAACTAATTTTGCTTGTCTTTTCTTCTCCTCCTTTCATCTTCCGTATCTTTTTCATCCTCTTCTTCTGCACCATTCCTAAGGTGTGAGGGCTGTGTTGAGAGGATGAAAGGCTAGTTTTATGACAGTCATGAACGGCCATCGGGAGCCATGGGCACAGTATTTCCTTGGTTAGTTACCAAGCCCTTACCGTTTAATGGGACCCTGAGGGGTAGACCGTTCCTTTTCCTCATTTTATTCAGGCTCACCATGGCCAGTAATGAAGATTTTTTTACCCCAATTAGGTTCATTAAGGTTTGCCTTTTCATCAACTAACTTATCTAAATTTGAATTCATTGGTTTTCCTACCCCTGCCCCTCCTTTGGCTGTGGCTCTGACCACTGATGCTAATACCTCTTCCTAGACGTTTACTGACAACTTCTCTTCTCTTCTCCATCTCCTGGACAGTCTTCTTCAATGGCTCCCCCTCTTCCCTTATCACTACTCTTCATCCTTATTATCTATCCCTTCACAGAAGTCTACTCTACACAACCCCATTTTCCTCCCGCCCTCATCCTTCTACTACCTCTACCTATGCAAAGCTTTTGAGTACTTTCTTTGGCCCAGCCAAATGGGATCCATTCTTTGTGAATCCCCCACAGGCCCCTACTCTGATTGTTCATGCCTAGCCATAATTACATTAGAATCACAAGCTCTTGCACTATTTACCCTAAGTGACCTTACTGGCAAAACCATTCCTGCTGAACCTCACGGCTCTCTTAATACTTGTACTGGAACTGATTCTATCCCCCTGACTGATTGTCCCATACATAGCAAAAACTGGTCAGATTGTGAAAATGACCTACTTACCTGCCTTGCTGATTATGATGCAGTAGCAGTACAGTGCTACACTAATCCTCCCAGAGGCCAGTGTAAGTTCCATGTTAATATTGCCAAGATTGGCTTCCATAGACATTACCTCCCCAAAGAAGTTCATATTGGTGGATTGTCCTACCATGTCCAACCATATCGACCCCTTCCTCATGTCGGAAATGTTGGTGTTTTGGCCACCCAGCCAAACACTGTCACCCCACAGCCCACTGCCCTCTATATGTCAAACCTGATCATGATCATTCAAATTGCCCTGCTCAAGCACGCATGTGGTGGTGATGGCTCCCATAATGTATTTTATAGGATCTGCCCTGCCTATAAGTTCAGATGTGAGGTAGCAGTTCTCAGATTCAAACTAGGCTTCATTCTACATGAGGCTAGACAGGAAGCACAACGATGATGTACCCCCTCCCCCCCCCATTTCCATAAGATGGTTCTGCATCTCCCACAGTATCTCTTCCCTCTACCCTGAACCATTCTACCTCTACTTTCGGTATCCCCCAGTCAAATCCCTTTTCCATTCAAAATCCAGATACTCCAATCTCTGTCACTACTCCGATACTTACCCCCTCACTTTATACGTCGCACCATACAACCTAAACTTTCTACTCCATCTCTCCTTCTCCGCGTACACCATTTCCTTTTCGTTCTCCATTATTCTTACCTCACCCTTATGGATACTCACATGAATCCCCTCTGTTGCAACAGTGTCCTCCTCCAGATTCTTCCCCTCCTGATGCACTTCCTGATACTTCACCTTCTTCCCCAGTCCCCTTATCTCATCCCCAAGACTCTTCTCCTGATACTTCTCCAACAGCCATCTCTATCTGTATTTCCCATTGATTAGTGCATAACAGCTCTTACCAGTTTTTCCTTTAAACAATGTTACTATAGCTTCCCCAACAACAGATGCACCCCATTCCATCCAGTTACCCAATACCCGTAACCCTTTCCTTTGTTAATGTCTGATTTACATCATTTGCATCCCCAAGTTTACCCTTTTACCTATCATGCTATCCTATAACACAATAACTTTTGCCATTTAACACACTTTATACCAATCGTTAAAGCATTCACCCTTTTCGCTATAATAGTTAACCATAATGCTATATGACCTTAGATGTCTAGGACATTTATCTGTTTCAACAATTAACCATTGTCCCTTTCATTTCTGTATAATTTATTTTATAGTTTGGAAGAAAAAAGTAATTCTTTCATTTTATGATCCAACTTTTTGTTTTATATTTATATTTGTAAGAAAATATTTATTTGTTTCCTTATTGATAAAAGAAGAATAACAACAATATTATCTATTTCTTTCAGGCGAAGAGGCAAAATGAGGATGGCTTTGTCAAGACGAAGATGCTCATGTGTATGGGGGTGGTTGCTGTGCCTCTTGGCCTTTTTGTATTTTTCTGGCCTGTACCAGTACTTTCTAGCATGGTCATATTCCAAGCACTACACCCACTGGGGCCCACTACTCTCCCTCGATCCCATCATGGAGAAGATGAGAGCGGGAGAAGAAGTGGCACAGAAACCGGTCAATGAGTTCACTCACACATATATCCATTCCAATACAGAAAAGTGTGAAACTCAGGATTCCATTAGATTGATGTACATTGTAAAGTCAGCTGTCCAAAACTTTGAGAAGAGGAAAGGAATTCGAAACTCATGGGGATTTGAAGGCAGGTTCTCTGATGTGGAAATTAGAACTGTATTTCTTTTGGGAACAAGACCAAGTGAGCCCCATCTGCAGGAGAGAGTTGACAAAGAAGCAGAGGAATACAAAGACATCATACAAGCTGATTTTATTGACTCTTATTATAACAACACTCTAAAGGCAATGATGGGGATACATTGGACATACCAGCATTGCCAGTATGTTAAATATTTTCTTTTTGTTGATGATGACTACTATGTGTCAACCAGAAACATGCTTCGGTTTCTCCGGGATCCAGCAAATTACCCACAGTATTTGGAAAAATATGTAGTATCAGCAGTAAATGAATATAAAGATTTCTTGTATGCTGGTTATGTTTTCAACAATTCTCTTCCCATAAGGTGGATTTTTAACAAGTGGTATGTCTCATTAGATGAATATCCTTATTCACACTGGCCACCATATATTACAGCAGGTGCATATGTGCTGTCCAGGAAAAGTTTGGAGTATCTTTACATTGGTTGCATATACACAAACTACTTCCGTTTTGATGACATATTCCTGGGAATGGCTGCCAAGAAGGCTGGACTCACACCCTTCCATCATAATGAGTTTTACTTTGATAGGAAGACATATAACAAAGAAAACTACAAGTGGGTCATTGCCTCACATGGATTTGATGATCCTGGAGAGCTGATAGATGTATGGAGTGAACAGAGATCAGCTGGTAATACATAAATAGCATCTACAATCTCCATTTGCACAAGTTATGTCTTTGCATACCTCAGTTACATTACAGTTTTGTATAGTTCATGCATTTTAATTATCAAGTGCTTTTGTTCATTCCCTTTTCAGCTTTTTTTTTCAATAGCACTATGTTTAATAGAAACGTTAACCATTTAAAAGGTGCAGAGATGTTTCCCAGGTCTTTACTGATCCTCAAATTATTTTCACATTACCTGTTCTGATATTTCTTTACTTGCTGAATAGGTAGTACAAAGTCCATGATGTATATAGTGCAATTATGAAGTATTGGATATGACATCCATATTTTATGTGTTGTTTTCTGTGTAAATTACATTTGATTGTATGTATTAGACTTTATGATCAATAATTTTGATTTCTCCATTTTTGCAATCCAGGGTGCAATCGCATTAATTAGATTGGCAATGCAAATATATTTATTCATGACTGTATTTTTACTTTCTTATTCATGTTGGAATCAGTGGTTCTTACTCTTGGGCGTGTGTGCATTCCAGTGGGGGGAGTGGGGTAGGGGGGGGCATGGACCTAGAGGTGAAAAATAGGAATATATTCACCTAGTTTTGGAATTCTCTCAATTTATGTTGCAGTGGATAGGAGTTCGTTATGCAGAAAAATTCTTAAGTGAAAAATACTATAAATATCTTTTTCAGGTTTTAAATTTTAATTCAGGAGTCCTTTCTAATCATTAGGTTGAAGGTATGTGCTAGAGGGATGTATAGAATTAAACTAGAAACTATATAGAAGGGACATGGAGGTAACAAGTGTAAGAACCACTGATGTAGATGGTATACTATTTGTGGTGCTTTCAACTTCTACTTAATTAATAGTGTAGACATAACAAAATGTGGTTTTGCTACTACAGTCCAGTAATACCTTTTTACTTTTTTAAAGATTAAAATGTATGACAAGAATATAATGTATTTAGTGGTTGGGTACAATTTATTTTTTTTGTATTGCACATTGTGAATGCTTTTTACCTAGTTAGACAATTTGAACAAATGTCAAAAGATTTCCCTTTCTATCAAAGTCAATGTTTAGCACTGCTACTAGTTTATACTTGGTTGGATTAATGATGAATCATTAAATCTGTAATTTCCTTTTTCCATTTACTCATACATGTTTTTTTTTTTTTTTATAGAAAATGAAAATGTGTCTTCCCTTTGCTATATCACTTTTATTTTATTGTAATTTTCGTCTTTCATTGACCTACTAAACTGGTAATGTAACTGTTGTCTTAGTGTGATGTAGCACTTCCTTAAGGTGCCAGAATTTTACATGAACAGATTTCTAGTTTTCTTGATGTACTATGACATGGGATATGAGGTAATGGCTTTGCTACTATAGCCCATCTAGATAATCTTTAAGGTAGGCAAGGCAGTTGGGCTGGAGTTGAAACTCTCTTTTGGGATAAAGCCCTAGATATATGCTCCCTACGTTAACCAGCTTTCTTTAAGAGGTTGAATACTTTGAATATTTATTTGCTCTTACTTCTGATTAATATGATTATTACTTCACAAGTTGCAGCAACAGGAAAAGGAAAAGCAGTCTGCAAATCTTTGCTGCAAATCTATAGTGAGCATATTGAGTGATGGGTAGAATATATCTTTTAGGTCTTGGTAGCAGTTGCTGTATGTTAAGAACAGTGACCATGAATAAGAAGAAGAATTCTCATGACAGTGTTCATATAATCCATGATTGGGTTGCATGACCATCATGTGAAATTTCTCAGAAGAGGAAAGGTCAGCATTACCCATATGATGTAGTATCAACAGATGAATCAGAATGCCATTCATGGTTCACCTGTTTTGTATGCCTGTGCAGCAAGATTTGTAAATGCCAGTATGAAGGTTTGAGTCTGTCCATGGATTTATATGAGCATGTTATGAATTTCTTCCTGTTGGTAGCAATATATTATTCTGAATATCAGTGGTTTGTGAGCATGCCTACTTTTAGTAATATGGTTTGATGAGCTGCAAACTTATAGCAACAGTTGCAAAGAAATTGTCACTTTGGGAATTGGTTTTCATATTCGTAAACCATATTATTGCTATAAATATGGATAGAAGATCAGTAAAGGAACAAACTTCTATATTTAGTATAGGTATTTTCAAAGAAGAAATAGGGAATGCTTAATGAATGTAGAAACTATCAGGTTGTTGCTTCTAACTTGACTTTTTACTTATTTATTTATTTATTTTGCCCATCATGAAGTGAATGAATTTGCCCAAACCTTATAATATACATTAAGAACAGAACAGCTAGAAAGTGGAATAGCTTTTGACAGCATATCTGTGATACTGACAAGATTAATTGAACAATTGCTTCCATAATTCAGTTTAGTTTGTATATTAGACGGAATTTTAACAGGGTCCCAATACTGCATGTATTCAAGTTGGTATTACGTCATTTTGTCTTCTCTGAACCTTTTCTAGAAACATAAGAGAAGTTAGAAGTTGGTGGTCTGACTTTGCTTTATATGGTGTAAATATAAGATAATTTCTTTTTGATAGTATGATATTTCTTGAATATTGGTGTATGAATTGCTGGTTGTGATTTTGTGATTTTCTACAGTGTTCACTAAATGAAAGGCTAATCTCTCTTTTTAAGTGTCTCCTCTTACTTTTATCTCTTTTTTTGTCCTTTCATTATCATGCTCCCTGACCCTTCCACTCTTCCTTTCACTAGCTCATAAATAATGAAATTGAAGAGAGAAACTATCAGTATTTTTTCTGGTGATACTTTCCTGATATATGGATGTTGCTTGTATATATCAATGGCATCATGATTCTTCTTTGCTGTTTTTTGGGCACTTAAAGATAAGCAAGTTATCTGATTATTGGTAACTGATGTGAAATTGATGGAGTATTGTTTTTTTCTTTTTAATGTGAAATTCATTCAGTGTTTTCTTTTACTTCTGCACTGATATCTGGATCATGCAGTATATGTGATATCATTATCCATATTACTATATGTTTGTAAGTGAATTTCTTGTGTTAATAAAATTTATGTTGGTGTATATCTTTTTATTTTCTTATAAATAGTGTTACTTTAATTTTTTAAAATCTGATATGTCATCATATATGTCACAAGCTTAACTATGTCTTAGATAAATAATGAATAACTTAAAATAAATATTATATTAGTCAATATTATTTTTGAGTAAGTTTATTTTGACTCAGGGTTCTTTACCCTATGTTCTTTTTTTCGCTATTCACTTGGGTCTATACAATCTTTCGTTTGTTATGTCATTGAAAAACAAATAATCCAAATGGAAAGGAAAAAATGATTTACAGCACAGTGAACCTAAACAACCATATTGCATCTGTGATAGAGATAACAGTGATCTTTCTTAATTTTTATACTGGAATTTTAAATTACATATTTATCCCTTTATTTTTATTGAGTTTGAAACTGAAATCTTGAAACAAACAATATGATGGATTATTGAACTGAAGGTTTTTAAGACAAAACAACAACAACAACAACAAATGCTTGATCTATAAGTATTTAGGTAATTTGAATCATGAACATTTAGTTATATAATATATGACAACAAACAACCACAAAATTTGAAACAAAAGAGGCAAATCAAGAGAGTTTAGTTTAACTCAGGTCTACTAAGTACTAACATAGAACTTCAAATAGGTTATAGAAAGTCAGGAAAGGAGTTCAAATTGGCTGGTCTACAATTTGGTAACAACAAACTAAGGTTAAAACACACACACACACACACACACACACACACACACACACACACACACACACACACACACACACACACACACACACACACACACACTCACACATACACACACACACACACACACACACACACACACACACACACACACACACACACACACACACACACACACACACACAAATACTCATGACATGGTCACAGAATGTTCGAGGTAAAGAGAATATTGAACACTAGAAGGAGAGGAATTAATGAAAGTCAAAAGAGACGAAAAAGATGTCAAAAAGTTCAGTTTTCTAAACAACTATTAAAACACTAAACTACCATCCCAATAATTTTGTGTATGCCGATATTGTACATCGAATCAAAACGTTATACGATAATTTCGATAAAGCAGACCGGACTCCCAGATCGTAGATCATCTCCGATATTAGAACAACTAGAGAAGAACACACACACACACACACACACACACACACACACACACACACACACACACACACACACACACACACACACACACACACACACACACACACACACACACATATATATATTACTAAACTACTATACTAGAGCAACGTTACAGCAGTTAACGTTTTGTGTGTGTGTGTGTGTGTGTGTGTGTGTGTGTGTGTGTGTGTGTGTGTGTGTGTGTGTGTGTGTGTGTGTGTGTGTGTGTGTGTGTGTGTGTGTGTGTGTGTGTGTGTGTGTGTGTGTGTGTGTGTGTGTGTGTGTGTGCGCGCGCGCGCGCGGCTTTCTTTGGATTTGTTTTAAAAAACCCTTGTTTGTGGTATACCAAAACCCATCAAGCACACTATTTTTGGCCATTAAAAAAAATGCGCTTTTTAAAAGAGTCATTTACAGTATGTATGTCATTTGATACTTTACTAATGACTACCGCTGCGAAGGTTATAGCACACATCAAAGTTGATCCTTTCCGTGACGTCATGAGGTCGACCACGTGCGTTTGTTATTGTTTACAGTGCAGCATTGGGCTAGTAGCGCCGGTCGTTTATCATTAAAATGTGATTATTATTATCGCTTTTTGACCGTTGGACAGATATCCACATGCATTAAAAAGACTCAGTTACCCACACTATATATTTGATAGGTAATATGAAGAATACTGTTGGATACAAAGAGAAAGGATGTGCATGGTGTACCATGAATCACCCAGTAATAGATATGACGGAGCAAAACATCATGGGTGTACCTCTGTTTATACTTTACATACTGGATATTTGTTGTATAATTGCAAAAGTGAATGTACCCCACAACCATTTAAAAAATGAGCCTTTAATGGCTGACTGTGGAATCATCTGTGCTTATTTTCTTTTTCTTTTGTAAAGAGAGGAATGTGTTACAAAAATAATTCCCTTATGTTCCCTATATAATATTCCTCTTTCTCTCCCACACCCTGTTATCCTCTCCTTGCTTTACTGCAGCCATACCTCTGCTTTCCCTCATCTATCCTCCCTTCCCCAACCTGCCAACCTGTAAGACATTCTTATAGAATCTCACACATTCTCCTCTGGCAATTTCTTCTTCCACAGACATACAAATCCTTCACTTGATTTAATTTCCTCTGGTAATTCCTACCTTAACCCACCTAATCATCCTTTCTACCTATACCATTCTTTACCCTTTCCAATGCCATCCTGCTGCTGTACAATTGTTGATTGTTGGACCTAATCATTAACTCACTGCTCTCTTTACCATTTGCAATAATATGCCTTCATGCAATGCTACATGACCACTGAAGTCTAGGGCATTTATATTGATTTTTAACCTTTAACAATTAACCATTCACTTATATGATTGATATCCAATATTTTGCTATATCTTTGAGATAACATATGAATACAACTCACACCACTTTTGAGGAATTCATGGTGTTGTGAGAAAATAATTACAATAATGTCACAGTGTTATAAGTTATCATTAACCCAATGCCTCTGGGAAAATTTAGTATTCTCTCTAGTTTTATTTTGTGAAATGAATCTACAGATAGATGGCTTTACAAGTGCTCAGCCACCAAGGAGTAAATTGATAGACCTTGTTTTGGGGAAAATGTTATTATTTTCATTCTAATCAATATTGATGCTGTTATTATCATTGTAGATATTATAATGATTATAATGTTACTAAAATTACTAGCAACAAATTGAGATATTAGTTAATATTTCCAAAAATCAAGGAAAGGTTAAACAGTTGATACAGGTAGTACTAGTTATTGACTCCTTGGTGACTAGGCTAGACATTAGTGGAGGCATCTGTGTATAAAGACAATTCATGTGTATCTGCGTCTGTTTTATGTTAAAGTCAGTGTCAGTGTCAATGCAAATGCAAATACAAATGTAAATGCAAATTTAAATGCAAGTGCAAGTGCAAGTGCAAGTGCAAGTGCAAGTGCAAGTGCAAGTGCAAGTGCAAGTGCAAGTGCAAGTGCAAGTGCAAGTGCAAGTGCAAGTGCAAGTGCAAGTGCAAGTGCAAGTGCAAGTGCAAGGGCAAGGGCAAGGGCAAGGGCAAGGGCAAGGGCAAGGGCAAGGGCAAGGGCAAGGGCAAGGGCAAGGGCAAGGGCAAGGGCAAGGGCAAGGGCAAGGGCAAGGGCAAGGGCAAGGGCAAGGGCAAGTCAAATGCAAGTGCAAGTGCAAGTGCAAGTGCAAGTGCAAGTGCAAGGGCAAATGTAAATGAGAAATTGAATGTATGTATATATATGTATATGTATACACATATATGAGTATATATATGTATATATATATGTAAGTATATATATATATATATATATATTTATATATATATATATATATATATATATATATATATATATATATATATATATATATATATATATATGTATATTTTTATATATATATATATATATATATATATATATATATATATATATATATATATATGTATATTTATATATATATGTATATATATGTTATATATGTTTATATTTTTATATTTATATATGTTTATATATATCTACGTATGTACATATGTATTTGTATATGTACATATATATGTGTGTGTATATATATATATATATATATAATATATATATATATATATATATATATATATATATATATTTATAAATGTATAAATGTATATATATATATTTATATATAGATATATATATGTATGTAATATATATATATATATATATATATATATATATATATATATATATATATATATATATATATGTATGTATATTTATATATATATGTATATTTTTGTATATATGTATGTTTATATATATATGTATATTTATATATATATATATATTTATATATATATATATATTTATATATATATGTATATATATGTATATATATATATATATATATATATATATATATATATATATATATAATATTAAGAAAGTGTAGAAAGAATATTTTTGTTTGAATTTCTCCATTAGGCATTTTAAGATAAGAACATATTGAGTGAAGATTGTATATTACTTTAAAGAAAGTTAGCTTATTTGACTCAGATAGGTTGCATAAGTTATGAAGAAGTAGATAGATTAATGAATTGATTTCATATATTCAACATGAGGATTAGTTTGATGTTTAAGTTAGGATTAGTTTAAGTTGAATTAAGTTTGCAAGTTGTATGTCAGATGTTTTTTTTTATGCTGCCAAATTAGGCTCAGTTGATGAGGGTAGTTTTAGCAAATGATAAATAGATATTGAATATATGTTGCAAAGATGTCTAAAATTATTGTATTTGGTTTCAAGTAGTTTGCAACCCACTGGACATAGCTTTAATTTCTCCTTCTCCTTCCAGAAAAGATGAGTAAGTTACCCAATAATGCTTATCTCCCTTGTATGAAATGTGATGCTTGGGTTCCTGGTTATGCAGAAGAGATTCATACGGTAGAATGCCATCACTTGAGAATGTCTCACTTTTCTCATCCATACATCAGAGGTGAGGTGACTTTATGATCATTATAAGTAGATTGTGTTATTGAGAGACGTAGTAGCTGTTCATGCTGAAAACTTTGTATCACTTTGTGTACGTTGAAGTCTTTGATTACTGGGTTAATTGTTTTTTACAGATGAGACAGTGCATACATTTAATTGAACATTTTTTTATGTTGTTATAGCAGTAAACTGAAATGAAATTTGTGCATATTTGACTCATTTTTCATCTATATTTGAAAGGGTCGTCAATGCATGCAGAACCTTTGCTCATATCAGACCCTGAGGCATTGGATGGAAGCAATTCAAAGGAAGATGAAGCCAGTAAAAGAAAGAAGCAGGATTTAAAAAAACAAGATGACTCTGCCAGAGGAACCAAGAAGAAAGATAAGAGAGGCCACAATCACACAGAAAAGAAATTAGTGACTGAGACTATCAAGAGCAAGTTTGAGGAACCAGGTCAGAAATAAAGAAATATCTAGTTTACTGATACTGTAATTTACTGATATGATGTCAAAAGCCAATGATATTGGCAATTACAGTTACATCTGAATTTCAAGTTTGTGCATTATCTACCCTGACTGACCTCACTGGCAGACTTATTCCTGCCAAACCTCAGTCCTCTCTTAATACTTACTGTTTCTGTCTACCCGACTGATTGTCCTGTCTACAACAAGAACTGGTCAGACTGGTATGATCTAGAAGGATCAATTTAGTCAAATAAAAAATGTGCCTAAATTAATGCATAATGTGCATACAAAGTAACACTTGCCATTTTTGCAAGAGCTTCTGGTTATTGTATAGGTGGAGATTATGTTGATAGGAGTAAAAGTCTTGCCAGTGACATTGATACACATATATATTGATTTATATCAGAGACTAAATTTGAAGTGTGAAAAAACAAGAAATATGTAAATGAAAATGGTGTGAATTGAGCATATAGTGTAGTATTAAACTATTGATACTAATAATATTTATGATGTCATAGATATCTCCAACATTTTTTTCTGTATTTCAGAATGGCTGAAGAAGATCTTCCCAAGCTTTCATTACCAAATAGTTTTGTTGAATGAAAGAGATTTAATTCGCTGCAATATAAGTGCTTATAGTCCTGTGGAACTGGAGTATGATGGCCACTCTTGTGCTTTTCTTGCTGTGCCAGATGAAAATGTACAGATAGGATGCATAGTTTTGCATAGACTTGGTAAGTTAAGCATCTTAGCTGATGGCTTGTGATCTTTGATTCTCATACCCTAATTCTTGTAATGAACCATACTATATTTACAGACAGTACTTTCATTAGAAGATTTAATTGTTTGTGTGTGTTTATGGTTAATGGAATGATGCAGTAAAGCTCTCAGTGTTGAAATTAGAATAAGTCTTGGCTGATTGGATTTGCAGAAACACCCAGTGATTAATGGCTTGAAGTATTTTATGTTACATGATTGCATAATATATCATTACATATATTTTATTGAGATTTATTGTGATCATAAAAATATTTGTATAGAATTGATATTGATTAGAATTTTTACTTTCAGGTTGTGAAGTCTATTTTCCTTCTCTGAAATCAACTTCTTTGGTATTAGTGAAAAGAATTGCCAGTGTTGAAGTTGCTAAAGAAGTGATTCTAAGTTCATGTAAGACACAGAGTAAGAAAGAACAGCATTTGATTGAGGAACAAATTAAGCATCAATTATATAGTACTTGTCCCTTGGGGTCAGAGTTCACCTTGAAAATTGGGAGTAAAGTGCATCTTCACACATTGAAAAGATCAGACCAAGTGTACCAGGTTTCAAATTACGTGCTTCCAGATAATGAGATAAGTGATCCAAATAGCATATCAGAAGTACTAGCAGATCGCTTGCAAGACATTAGCCTAAACAGTTGTTCAAGTAATGATTCTGTGTTTGACAAGAGTTCAACTGTTCCTTCACAACTATTAACTCTGGATGAATACAAATGCTCTGATAGCTCTGCTCTAGCTTCTGATTTGTCAAAACTTCGTCTTTCAAGTGATGACACAGGTGCTGCTTTTGTCACCATTGATGAGTATCATGAAGGCAGTTCTGGTGAAGAGTCCAAAGATCTTGATGCTGGCATTGTCACTTCAACACCCAATAAAAAATCAAACACAACCTTGCACAAATCTCTGCTTGCAGCCAGAATGAGGGAGAAAATCATTACATCTGGAGAATCAGAAGAGGGAATCAAGCAGTGGAAAATAGTAGATCCTAGTTTGCAAAAGCACTGGATAAGAATTGGAAGGGAAACAAAAATCACTATACAAAACATAGATGAAGTTAATACTAAAACTCACAATGAACAAGAGAAAGACTATAATGAAAATGTTTATTACAAGAGCCATGCCTATGAAATGCTCCTGAAGATCATGGAAAATAAATTCAGGGACATGGAAACAATGGGTAAGTTTTAGAGGAATTGTAATGTTGGAAGTAGTGTTAAGAATGCTTGG
>NC_091562.1:36416717-36444217 GCF_042767895.1 Penaeus vannamei
TTATGGCTGCTGCTAAAGATAGATTATCTAAATGATGGTCTCTGATCCATAAAGCCATTAATGTATGAACTCCTTAAGCAACTAAGAATTAATAGTCTTGGGATGTCATTTTTCATCTGCCAGTAACATAGATAATTTATCAAATTTATTTCTAATGTATTAAATCAGACTGGAAAGTTAACAATACGAAATAGGTTCCAAAACTAACTCTATACACAAACATATTTTATTTAATATTTAAAGATGGTTTACAGTAAATAAAGTACACAGTTTCAACTATCAATAGATTAAAAATAAGTTTTGCACTTTGTTTTTATAGGAATGTTTTGTTCACAGACTGAATGATCCATTACTATAAAGAATAAATAAAGTTCACAGCAACGGCCAAGAATCAATCATACAATTTTTGCATCAATAAGCACACTTGCATATGAGCAAAAGACAAATGCTCCATCAACACGTATCAGCACAACAAACATTAAGCATTATTATTTTTATTTATTTACTTATTATTATTATTTTTTAGGTGGTTGGGGGGTTAAAAATTAAAATATTAATTTTTGCTGCTAGTCTTCAGTGTCAAGAACCAATTTTATTTAGAATTATTTGTATCAAATTCTTTCCACTACTTTTTCTATGACAATAATACCTTAATACTTGTACTCTAACTTCTTTTATAGTCTTCATTTCTTATGCAGTTCTAGAGCTTTCAAGGCCATTTTATTTGAACAGCAGAAGAGACACATTGATTTTAAAATTCATCCCATCTGAATCTACTTGATATTAATATTTGTGAATGAGGTGATGGATTTAGGTATATGGATTATGGAGGACTGCCTTGCCTTTGAGTATGAAAACGATAACAAGACATGTTATAGTAATTCATCAACTATATTTTTACAAGTGCAAAGAATGAGTCAAACTGAATATTCGTCCCAGTTACTACATTTTCCTTTTTTTCTGAAAATAACTGCAAGTCCCTGTGCAACTAAATCTAGCCCGTTGTGTATGTATTTTATGTACATATAGACATAAGTATACATGTGACAGTCATAAAAACCTTCATGCACACTGCACAGTAACACACATGAATACACACAAACATACACAAAACAGTTATGATGAATTGCTATTGACAATTACTGTACTGGTAGTCTGAAAGTGACAAGTGATATTGCACCTTTATAAAGATCCCACTTTTAAACATTTTGATTTTCTTGGTCACTGCAGCTCTGGAGCACTTGGCTACAATGACCTATCTTCCCAATTGTCATAACCTATAAGATACTAGAATATACACATATATTCCCCAAAAGGAACAATCTTTATAACACATGTAAAAGTACATCTGTTAAACACAAACATTTTTAGGGAATGACTAGCTATTGATATTTGGCATAATATTGTCTAAAAAATAGTTACATATCATAATTCATATTTTTTTCAAAAGAGATTATAAGTATACAATAATACATTGCCAACAATGTATAAAAATAATTCATATTTTTTTCAAAAGAGATTATAAGTATACAATAATACATTGCCAACAATGTATATACTGTATTATTGCAGCATATAATGTGTGAAATTTGAAATAACTGCTGTTTTCAAATCTCATAGTTTTTATATCATACATTAAAACATGAGGGGATAATGGGGAAATGAAGAGTAAACAAGAAAAATATATATTGCTTATTTTTAGTACTATATATGAGCACTGACTGAATATTCACATTTACTGACTAGAAACGGTTCCCTTAATCACAGTTAATATATATATATATATATATATATATATATATATATATATATATATATATATATATATATATATATATATACATACATATATATATTTTATACATATAAGTTTTTTTTTCTTTCTATTGCACAGACTGTATTACACTTTATGTCCTAACTGCTTGTGAACAATTACCAACTTCCATCACAAAGAAAACTATACTTTTCCCCATCGTAATAACCTTAAAACTGGAAATATCTCATACAAAAGGATTATCACAAAATGTAAACTAATTAATCTGTGAAATAGGGGTGTAGTAACAAAAAAATTTATGATATTTTTTTTATAACTAGATGCTACTCTTTCAGCCCATTTTTTAGTATCCCTAATGTCCTTCTACCTAATTAGAAGTCTTGTTTAAATATGGATTTTCATTCTCTTTTGCTATATTTCTTTAAAAAAATCCCTTATACTGAATATTCACATTTACTGACTAGAAATGGTTCCCTTAATCACAGAATGTCTCATACACAGTTTATCACAAAATGTAAACCAATTAATCTGTGAAAAAAGAGGGGTAGTAACATGAGAAAAAAAAATCTGTGATATTTTTTTGTATAACTAGATGTTACTCTTTCCCCTTTTTTTTTGTATCCCTAATGTCCTTCTACGTAAATAGAAGTCTGGTTTAAATTTGGCTTTTCATTCTTTTTTGCTGCATTTCATTTTAAAATTTCTCTTATACTGAGAAAAATCTAGAAATGATTAAACTGTTCTTTTACTGCCTTACTGTGAGCAGAGACAGATTGAGTGAATACTGACATTAAATATATAGATGATGAGCTTATAGTAAGCTGAATATTTCGGTGAATATCAGTTATTCAGGCAAGATTTAAATAAGTTTTGGTAATGAAAACATTAAAAATAATTATACTACACTGCAAAGAAATATTTCCCATCACTTTTCCAAAACAAACAGTATCCTGATACTCAAAATAAATTACAGATTACCAAGTAGCATGGCTAAGGATCCTCTCACCTTGCTGATGTCTGGCCCCATCAATTTCAGAATTCCCTGTATGAGATTCTTGTTCAGCAACAGGTAAGTACTCAGAAGAAGCACCTACTGATGACAGCACAACCATAGTTGGGCCATCAGTACTAGAGCTACACTGGGATGCCTCCTGTGCTTCCAGACTTACATCTCTGTTCTCAGGTCTAGGGAGCTCCTCCTCAACTCCCATGTCTGTTGGCTGCAAGACTCTGGAAGGGTCAATGGGTGTGGCTATGACAGTCTTTGTTTCAGGTGGTTGCAAGACAGCTGTGTCAGCCAGCACAGAGATTGCTTCTACATTTTCTGCAGATAAGACTGGTGTAGCAGGTAATAATGGCGATGGTGTCAGAACTTCCTCTCCTGGCTGTAACATGTTTGAAATTTTGGACAGTTCCATTGATGACTGCTGCAAATTTGGTGGATTAGCTTCTATAACCTCTGGACCCAGAAGTGGTTGTGCTGTGACTTCTTTAGGTGTGCCTAATTTCCCATCTGGCAGAAGTATCTGCAACACATTTAATACATAAAGTACTGCCATGTTTCAATCTGATGAATAAGCTAATATATCACTACTAATCTTCCAACAAAATTTCATAAAACTAAAAAAGTGTACACAGAATATCAAATCAGTGCTAATAGCTACCTCTGTTACTCTAGGCGCTGATGTTTCAAGCAGTGGTTGGGGCTCACTAAAGAGCAGAGACTCTGTGAGAACCATCAAGTTGAGTGAATTCATACCAGTCACCACCTGAGTGGTAGAGTTACTCGCATTCTCTCCAGCTTTACTAGGAGCCAGACTTTTGTTGGATTTCTTCACACGTTTCAGGTGACGCTTGGCATGCTTCTTTAAGTCACATAATTCATAAAATGCCTTACTGCAGTGGATACACTGAAGAAAAGAAAATGAAAGAAAAGATAAAAGAAATCTGTAAGATACATTAGAGAATAAAAATAAGATGCAAAAAATATAAAACTAATAATGAGAAAAACTGCAGATATAAGCATACTAATTGCATAACTGACCTTATGGCTCTTGATTCCCTGATGAATTAAACGATGCCTGCTTAGGGCCTTCGTGGTGGTGAATGTCTTGGTGCACGTGGAGCAGCTATATGGACGCTCACCAGAATGCCGCCTCAGGTGCCCTTCATTTTGAGGGGGGAGAATAAAAAATAAAATTATCATTATTATTATTTTTAGCAGATTCAAATGTTTATATTTACTTTATCTTTTATTGATCATGATGATAACAGAAATAATAATTTGTTTTACAGTATATATCTAAAATTATCAGAAGATGTGTTTGTAGTTCTATGTGTCTATGTTATGATGCACTTTTAATATATCAAATGTATCCATACATGTGTTTTAACTCGCAACTGCATTTATGCTATTATACATAAATGTACATTTAGTCATGTGAGCAGTGTGGAAATATAGATATATCTTTGTTCATGTATTGAAACATTTATGCATGCACTTTACTATAACAGACCAATAAAACTAAACTGGCAAACAGAAAACTACAAAAAAGAAGAAGTAACAGGCTACCTTGGTAATTCTGGTTGTTATTGAAGCCTTTATTACAATGGGGACAGACAAACTTGGCTGAGTTAGCATGGACAGTTGCCATGTGCCGTCTCAGAGATGACTGACAGAGAACTACAGCATCACAGACATCGCATTTGTGTCCCTTGTTATCTGAAAGGAATGTAATAATTATCAAATTTTTGCCACACACTATATCTTCATAGAAGGTCTTTTTATCTTTATTTATTCACGTACTTATGTGCTAATATATATATATATATATATATATATATATATATATATATATATATATATATATATATATATATATACATACTGATATATACCTATCCTAAAATATATATAATATTCATATTCATACACTTTCATACATGTCTATGAAACAGACTTATTAATAGATGAAATAAAATAGTTACATACTTTCATGAACATTTCTAATATGTGTTCTTAGATGTGAAGACTGAGTGTACTGGTTGTTACAGTGAGGACAGCGGTAACAGTGTTTGTCTTTCTCTCGATGAATCCTCTCATGTTTAAGTAAGCTAAAAAACATAAAAATACAAAAGTGTTAGCAATAAAGAAGCATATTGTTAGACAATTGTACTGCTTGTAATATTTACAAACTAGCATACCTGATTACAAACATTACATTTTAAACATTAATCAAATTCAAACTACTGAATGTCAAACATAACTAATTCTGTCTTTTTCCTTACTTGCTTCTTTGCTTGAATGTTAAGCCACATTTTGAGCAGATGAAGGATGGAATTTCATTATGTATACTGGAATGTTCAACGAGGTTTCGACGGTATTTGAATTTAGTGTGACAAATCTTGCACTCAAATGGTCTAGTTCCGCTGTGACTTACAAGGTGGCTTTTTAGTTGGCTCTGCCTTGGAAAACTTTTTGAACATACTGGACATGTCTTGCTACTTTCTTTTCCTTTTTCTTGTCTATCTACAACTACCTTTGCTTTCTTACTCTTATTTGTACTTGAGTTGGTACTATTGGTGCTTTGACGCTGAGAAGCTAAGGGAGAATGTGCAGTGTCACATGCATCTTCTTTAGAACAATTAGAGACCTTGTCTCCTTCATCTGTAATCTTTACATCAGTCTTGACACTTGGGTCTGTCTGAAATTCTGTGGAGATACTTGGTAACTCTGGCACATGTTCATTGTGGACGGAAGGGATTTCATCCTTTGACACTTGATCAATAACACCTAACTCAGAGGAATTTATGGTAACTTTTACATTACTATGTGATACATCAGCATTAACAGAATCTGGTGATTCCTGAAAGTCACTTGCAATGTTTCCTTCGGCTATATCTTCCTCTTTGTCTGTTGTAGCAAATTTAGATTTCAATAAGACATTACTTGTTTCTAAAAAACAGCCATTCTGTAACAGATCCTGGGACTTTAATACTGGTTCATCAACTTTACCATCATCATTGATATGATGCTCAACAATCTCAGACTCCTTCCGCAGACTTCCAAAAGGTGCTTGAATCAGAGTGATGTCTTGTGTTTCCACCAACTTATGTTCTGGAAATATCTGTCTTATTGTTGTCTTTTGAAAATTTATACTGGAATCTATGAAAGCCTGGACATCAACTGCTATGTTGAAACATGATAAGCATACATGTTTTGACATCAATACTTCATCATCATCCTGAAACAAAACAAAAAACATTTATTCATTATCTGATACACATAAAAAGGGGAGATGGGGAGAGTGGAAGGTAGAAAGGGTAGGAGAAGGCAAAAGGGTGTATAGAGCAAAAAGGAGGATGGTGAAAGAGGGAGTAAAGGAAAGGGAGAGAAAGAGAGAGATAATGAGTGGGGGGCATTTCCATGCAGATTTTCAAACTTCAAAACCTAGGCAGGTAGACAGGGGCATCCTCCCTAAGTTTAATGTTGATTCTTCATCATTATGTTAAGGTTGTTATGCCAACAAATCAAGGGAAGACAGTGAAGGGATGCAAATCCCGGATCACCATAGTACACAATATTTTCCCCAAACTCAACATATGTGCTCAATTGCACACATCCATAGTATAAATGCACCACATACCTGCAGTTTTAGTATAACCGATATACTGTCTAACAAGTTGAAAATGATGTCACTCGCTCCAACCATAGAATACGTATCACCCAAATGTAACATTCGACCGCAGTCATTCGTGCCGCATAATCTACAGAGCGTCTCCATAAGTTCTCCATCGCTCTCTTTTCTTGTCAAAACCTCCATTGTCCATAAAATAACAATACTAAAGCAAAAATAAAGCCATGATTTAACTCTACGGCCGGGAGTAGCCGGGAGTGACGCTCAATCAGCTGATTCTGACACGCGTGTAAACAAAAACAATAACAAAGGAAGGGCGAGGATGTAAACAAACGGCATTTCTCCAGAATCTGTGGTCTTCTTTTATATTAAATCGAATAATGTATGCATTAAATGGTGAATGAATGCGAATTTTGAGATAATTTGTGTATTATATGTGTAATTCAAATGTTAAGTAACGTCGCATGGGCCGAGAAATTCGGTTTTTGAATAATCTTATTTTTGGTGCATAGTGCACATCAGTAGATTATGAAACTTTCCATATGATTTTAATCGATTTTTGTGTACATTTTGGGCATTATAAACTTTATGTTTCTAAAAAATATCGCTAACATACCATTGGGATTGCAATGCATCATGCAGTCATCTTGTCTTTCGTGCCTTCGGCTCTTGCAAAGACCAACAAATTACCTGCATATTAAAATTTGGCAAGTTTGAACTAAAATACCATTTGACAAACAAATAGTTATACACATATATAATGTTTCTTGTCATTGGATGTTAAGAATATAATAATAATATAATTATATAGATTATCTTCTGATATTTCAAAATCCCATACCATGACCGATTCATATTGGCAACAGAAGGAAGGTTGAAAGGAAGGAATGAAAAGTTAAGAATGCATTTTAGTAACTCTAAAGAAATTGATACAAGAATTTAGATACATTACTGATTGTTGTTATTATTTGGCTAGTCTGCTGAATAAGTTTTGAAATTAAAAAAAGGTCATTTTGGAATCTGGGAAAAATGCATATATTTCCATAACTTACAACCTATGATGTAATCCATGCACAATTGCTTGCTGTTTACTGTGAATGGCCCCTGTTTGTTTTAATATCAAGGTAAAAACCAGTATGATAATTTTGTGCCTCTTTTTACAGGTTTCCGTTTGAACTATTTGGTTCCAGGAAAGCAAGACGTCATTACATCGGGAGGATAACCAAGGATTTACAAACAACATATAAACCAGAAAAGAATTCTTGCATTAGTGTCAAACAAAATGGGGGACATGGACTTACCTTTGCTATCAAACATAAAGGACATAAGGGCACGGCACTATCTCTTACATCTCAAAACAAGTGTAGTTAGTCAGATAATTGAAGGAACTGTGTTTATCTTCCTAGAGCCTACAACACTTTGTGAGAAAAACGGGTATTGTTGCGTGCGTGAGTGTTTCTGTTCAGATAAAAGGAAGGTTGTTAGAGAATCTGGCCAAAATTTACATCATGGTACAGATGTTTTTCCTAATCATGAAAACAATACAACATTTGCAAGGACTTCTAGTGGGTATAGTGAAATAGACCAAACCAGTTTTGGCTGCACACCAAAAAGTTTTCATCAAGGTTTTAACAATGCTGAAAAAAATCCATGTAGAAAGGCTACTCTGACTGATTCAAGTAGTTCAGGTATTCACTGTGGCCAAAGTAACCTAGAAAAGGAGTGTGAATTAATAAGTCAAAAATCATGTGTTGTAGAGAATGAACAAGAAAGCCAGAACAAATTAGGGAAAGCAGAGAAAGTAGATTCTGATGATGTCTTAGTAAATCATATTTTGCATGAAGTTGCTACTCAAGCAGAAACACAAAATGATTTTAAGGTTGTACTAGATTGTTGTGATATTAAGGTAAAATCTGTCACTGAAGTAATCTGCAATAAAACTGAAGTTTCACAGTACTTACATCCAGCATTTATTAGAAACTGCAGCTTTGCCCTAAATACTTGGTCAAGCAAAGAGCAGGTACCACTTCAGTACACTGTGGAACCTTGGTCTATTAATATATGGAAAAATAATGTGCAAAGAGTTGCTGATTTTCCACGAGTTATATGCATCAAATATGAAACACTGCCACAAGGAAAGTCACTTCTTTGGAGGAACGACCAAGATGGCAGTCCATGTGTGTTTACTCCAGCTGCCACTATCAACAACCGCTCATTACTCCCATGTCAAGATCCTCCATCAGCAATGGCTACCTGGCAAGCTTGGTTTACAGTGCCAAAAGGGTATTATCTGTCAATGACAGGGGACGAGAGACCAGTAAAATTTATTGGCTGTATTGAGGATTACAAGGACTGTTGGCTCATCAATCACTCAGATTTTAAAAATTGTGATACTAAAGAACCTTGTCAAGGATCTACAATTTGCAGACAAGATATGGTAAAAGAAAATATACCTTCAGTTTGCTTTTATTATCATACAACAATGGTCTTACCTATTGCAACTATAGCTATTGCCATTGGTAAATGGGAAGTAGATATTCTTCCAGCATTAGAATCCAAGACTAAGTTATGTGGGTCATTTATAAAAGAAGATAAAAAAACTAAAGAGGCTCATCCATGTAAGCACTATGAATACCCTTGTCACATCCAATCCAAATACTGGGGTAGTGAAACTGCTCTATCTCTGGTTTATCCTCCATCATCATCTCAAGCAATAAAGTCAGTTGCATCATTTCTACCTTTTGCCCTGCAAGCATCTTCTGACCTTCTTGGCAGATACCCATGCCCTAGGCTGGAAGTTGTTATAGTACCAAAGTGTTTTGCAAGCTTGGGTTTAGCTTCTCCAAACTTAATCTTCTTGTCACCATCAATGGTAATGGATGATCCTGCAGCCTATATTCGTCTTGCACATGAAATAAGGTAGGTGTTTGGTAGTAGTGTCATTACTTCAATACTGAATTGCTAGTATACAAAAATGTAAAATAATTGTTTCACAATTTGCTTTTAGAGCGTAGCTTACAATATATTTGTCGTAAGCCAGTGGCTTATGGCTACTTTCCTGCATATCTCAAGGACAGACTCCTTAGGAAGGATGGGCAGCCTTTTGTCTTAATGCTGGTAACTTATTAAGAGATAAAATACAGAAAGTAACAAAGTTCTATTAAGAAATATTTTTAGGCCTTCAGTCTATCCTGAGAATATAGAAATGGTTTAAAAGATAACTTCCATCATATTTTTTCTTAATGTGCAATGGAGACATATTAATATATATATATTTTTTCAACAGCCATGCATGGTTTGGGATCAATATTGGTGCCCAAGACTGGACAGAAGAATGGATTAGCGAAGGTTTCGCTACCTACATGGAAGACTCTATCTATGCAGAAGCTACTCTGATAAAAGATGCTGTGTACAGCACAAAACAACAAAACATCCCTGAAACCACTAGTAAAGATAACCCAGTAGATAGTTGGCAAGATCCGGTAGGTGTTGATGAGAATGCACATAGTGAAACTCAGAAAAAAGATGGGCTGTGTGTTGGGAGTCCTCATAATTGTGATGGGAGCACAGGTAAAGTACTGACCTGTGGTTCATTTACATCGCTATCATCACTAGAGCATAAAGCAATGAAAATGAAATACCACGAGGAACTTTCAGATCTTAGGGCACATATACGATACAGAACTCTGACAAGTGAACTTGAAAATTCAAGTGAAGATTTGCAGAAGCTCAGACCTATGCAAGGGGAGACTTTAGTAGATGATAGTGGCATTGGTTATGTCAAAGATGGAAGAAATCCAGAAAAAACATTTTTGCAAGTGCATTATCTGAAGGGATATTTCCTGCTGAAGTATATGAGCAAAATAATAGGGAGGAAAACCTTTGATTCAATGATAAAAGATTATGTAACATTTTATCATGGTCAGTTGGTGTTATCAGAGCAGATAATAGACTTTTTCATTAGTGCTTACCCAGAGGCTGCAGAAAAAGGAATGACCCTTAGTGGTCTGTATGAAGATTGGCTTAATCATCCTGGACTCAATCCTTATATTACAGAAAAATATGGTAATATAGCAAATCAGTTAGTGGCTACAGTTAAGTCACATTTTAATTATTGGCTTCATGTTAACAAAAGTAGTAGACAAAATCCAAGTGCTAAAAAGATGAAGATCAGCCTTGAGAAATTCTCTTTTCCAGACCAAATTGTCCTACTCTTAGAATATATTTTAGAACTGAGAAGTTTTTCTTGCAAGGCTTTACAGCAGATATACCAGCACTATGACATTGCAGCTCAGAACGCTGATGTTCGCCATAGATGGTGTGAGCTAGTAATATTAAATAATTTTCCTGACTTGTGTGAAGTGAGAAGATTTTTAATTGATGACCAGGCAATGGGAGTGTACCTGTATGGAGAACTTGTTATATCAGGGAAAAAGAAACACAGAAAGTTAGCAGAAGAGGTATATAGAAAAGTTCAGCATGACATGGATGAAAATGCAAGAATAACTGTTTCTTCAATGCTGTATGGAGAGTGAATCAAGTATTTTCACATAATTTTTTGTCATCCTTTTTTCCCTCTTTGTGTTTTTTCTTTTTATTATGTCTTTCATGTTTTTGTTCTTACTTTTACTCATTTGAGAATTTGCATTCAGGATTAAACAAGAATACTGCCATTATCTCAGGAACTTGTGTGTTGATACATTTTTGTAAATAGATTTGAAATATAACTACTAAATGTCTGTCTTTTATTATTTTATCCAAGGCAAAAAAACTAAATACAGTAAATTTAGAAATAATAATAAAAAACAGGGATAAGATGTAAATAGAAGGTTTCATGAGGTTTTTGTAATATCTAAAATCCACTGATAAAAGAATATGCAGTGACAGGTGGCAAATTGTTTGATAACTACTAAAGAAAAAAAGAAAAATCAGGAAAGAAAAGATCAGATTCAAATGAAGCATTCTAAAGCTAAATGTGCATGAGGCAGGATTCAGTTTGTACTTAATCTTGTAAATTGGTGAAAATTACAAAATTATTGTAATTTTCTCTTAATAGTGTACAATTTAATGGTTCTGTCTACATAAACGACTTTTGTATTGACTATTTACTCCCTGTTATAAAATAACTGAAGAGAAGGAAAGAGACAATGGATAAAAGAGGAAATGTACAAAAGAAGACAGGAAGGATAAGATTAAACAGAATAAGGAAGATTACTGAATAAACATTAAGAAATCCAAATAGAAGGTTAATTTCACTTCGTATTTGGAATATGGAACACTGAATATGGTAACTTCATTAATACATTTTGCACCTTTTAATGATATTAATGATATACAGTTATAATGATGATGATGATACTAATCATCATCATAATGATCATGGTAATAATGATAATGATAATAATGATGATAGTACTACTAACAATGATAATGATAATGGCAACAATACAACAGAAACAACAATGATATTAAAGATAATAATAATGATGGTGATCAGATGATAGATGCTAATACTACTGATGATGATAACACGAACACGAACAGCAACAACAACAATAATAATAGTAACAGTAATAATAGTAATAATAGCAATAAAATAATAATAATAGTAATAATAGCAATAATAATGATAATAGTAATAATAGCAACAACAATGATAATAGTAATAATAGCAATAATAATAAAAAAATAACAGTAATAATAGCAATGGTAATAATAATAATAATAATAATAATAATAATAATAATAATAATAATAATAATAGCAATAATAATAGTACTAATAATAGCAAAAACCAACAACAAATAACCATAATAATAATGATTATAAAAATAGTAGCAATAATGATATTACTATTGATAATATAGTCCCCCAATCCCCTGCTAGTTACCCCTACCTCTGCCCTTGCCACAACTAATTTTGCGTTCTTTTCTTCTCCTACTTTCCTTTTCCTTCTCTCCAGCCCTTTCTATCCGCTTTATAAGGTGTGAGAGCCGTGCTTGAAAGAATAATAGGCTGGCTTAGTGTCAGGCAGAAGCGGGAGCCATGGGCAAAGATTATATACTATATAAACTTTGTCATGGACACGTTATTCCTTTGGTTAATTGCGTAGCCCTTACCTCTTATGCCAGTGGTTTCTAACATTTTTTCTCAGGCGATCCCAATCATGCACCTCTAGACATGACAGCAACAGGTCTGTGCTACAGTGTATAGGTTTATTTTATATCATATTATCATATTTGTATTATTCAATAGATATATACATAATTCGATAAACAATCCACAATTACGATTATATTTCCTTTAGTTCACCTCCTCACTTTACCTGTCGCAACAGACAACCTAAACGTTCCACTCCATCTTCGCTAACCTAATCCTCTCTTACAGCCTCCTCTTCCTCTGCTCCTCGAGCATCTATTCACTCGTCTGCACACAAGAAAACACTCGTTTCTCAACTCCCCTCCAGAAACTCTTGAAGACATTATTTTGCTTTTAGTTATGGCCTAAGAGAATGTCCCGCACCCCCATCCACCCTCCAATCTACAACTATTCCCTCTACATTCAAAGTATTTACTGATATCTATCCCCCCCTCCTTAAGTTCCTCCTATCCCTCTTCTTCCCACTCTTTCCCAACATACATCATCTTCTCTGTGTACATCGTTCCGTCTTTGTTTCCTGTTATCCTTATCTCTCCCACCTGGATGTTCACGGAAATTTCTTTTACAGCAACATTGTCCTTCTCCGCATCCTTCTCCTCCTGTCATTCATCCTGATACTTCACCACCTTCCCCATTTCCATTATCTCATTCACCAGATTCTTATTCTCCTACTTTTCCAACAGCCATCTCTACCTGTATCACCCGTTGATTGATTTCGTAATAGCTCCTTTGCCAATTTTCCTTCCGCAGCCACAGATACACTCCATTTCATCCATTTGGCTTACACCCTTAACCCTTTCCTTTACTGACCTCTGATTTACTTCATTTACTTTTTACACTTTTCCCGATCATACTTTCATATGAAACTAAAACCTTCGACATTAACACATTTTATCCTAACCGCTAACTCACTTTTACCCTTTATCGCTATAATACTTTACCATAGTGCTATATGAACTTTGATATCTAGCACATTTATTTGTTTCAACCATTAACCATTATTGTTAATAGTGATAAGGGTAGTGATACAACTAATACTACTGATACTGCTAACTAATACTGATTATGATGATAATAATAATGAGTGATGATCTACGATAGAAATATAGACAATTAACGTATTTATTTTTCTATCATTAATCTCATGTTACTACTACTACAACAACTGATTATGATGATGACGATAATGATAATGACAAGCATTATATTATTATTTAACACGCTTCTAGTAATTCTTCCAAATTTAAGGCGAAATCCACGAAGGATGGGAAGAAATGTATGTAATGCACATACATATTCATTTTCACATTGCAAAGGCGTTTGTATGTGTCTATTTGTAAAGTGAAATAAAAAGATAAAAAAATAATGGTAATAATAATCCATAATAATAAAGATGATAATAATGATAATGATAATAATGATTGAATTAATATATTTATTTGACACAGTACAGTGACACATTTCAAGCTTCCTATACACACACACACACACACACACACACGCGCGCGCATTATACATAGATACACATATAATTATGTGTGTATCTATGTATAATTATCAATGGTTACTGAAAAAAAATACATATTGGAATACCACATATAGATATAACACATCTGGATAAGTGCACGTTTTGACCTCAGTATAATTATTATGTCACATGCGCTGTATCCCTATGTGTTGAAAAGACGATGCAGAGAATATCGTCGTCTTTTAACAGGCACGAATGAGAGAGAGAGAGAGAGAGAGAGAGAGAGAGAGAGAGAGAGAGAGAGAGAGAGAGAGAGAGAGAGAGAGAGAGAGAGAGAGAGAGAGAATATCAAGACAAATAATTATCGTATTGTTAATTTTTGCGTCCTGTGCACGACATGGGAATAATAAAATCTCCTCAGACTTCATTTGTTGATCCCAAAGAAAAATAAGATACATCATGGTGTTAAGGAATTATTTCCTCACCTTGGGAGAATCCATTTCTTTCCGTTGGTTGTAATGATTCATTGACTTTCACTTAATATTTTTCTGACGTTTATTGAGTATTCCCAGAAGTATGTGTTTCATTAAAGGAATCAACATGACCGTTTACACTGTGCTGTAATTCTTTGAGGTTCTGGGCAACAGGAAAGTTGGAGTTACTCTTCTTCGTCGATCTTGATGACGGGGGCGCCGACGAGGTTAGGGTAGTGGGCGTATGGAAGGCCATAGGCATAAGGAAGGCCGTGGGCGTAGGGAAGGCCGTGGGCGTAGGGAAGGCCGTGGGCGTAGGGGAGGACGGCGTGGGAGAGAGCAGTGTAGGTGACGGGCTTGACGTTGACCACGGGCTGCACGTACTTGACGGCGGGCACGGAGATCTCGTGCTCCTTGGTGGTGAGCTCGATCTTGGTGGTGTCGGCGGGGGTGTTGGCATCGACCGGCTCGAACTGCTGGGTCTCCACAGTTTGCTTGGTGACGGTGGGCACGGCGTGCAGGTACGGGAGGGGGATCTCCACGTCGCGGCGACGACGACGTGCCTCTTCTACAGCTGGCTCCTGTTCAGCCTTGTGGAAGATGTAGGGGAACTCGGTGGCCTTGAGAGTAGCGTCGGCGTTGAGGATGTAGGGATAGGCAGCGTGGTGGAAGGCGTAGGGGGAAGCGACGAAGGGATGTCCGAAGGGGTGGGCGTAAGGGGAGACCAAAGGAATGGTCTTGATGTGGGTCTTGACATGAGGGGTAGTGATCAGCTTCGCTTGAGGCAGCACCCAGGGCGCCGTGTACGGCAGCACCAGCTGTGCTGAGCAACAGGATGCAGCGACCAGAATCACCTGTCGAAAAAAAAAAAAATCATGAATACAACTGCTATATAACATAATTGATAAAAAACAGAAAGTTTTCCCCTATATACATCTATATATCTCTCTCTATATATATCGTTATATCACAGGTCGAGTGGCACAAGGTTTTCTCATTTCCTTGTGCTGCATACACCTAAGAATCTCCCTTAGTTACAGAAGTGAACAACACAAGGAATATCTTGACTCGTGAAGTGATACTTAATGTAAGCCCCTTTCTTCGTTTCGAAAATGAACTGTGAAATGTTTCCTTCCCTTCCTCTTTTCATCGAATAAAAACCTGTTTCACACTTGTTTCAAATACTTTGTGATTGGAATATTCCCATTCTTACCAGAGCCTTCATCTTTCGAGCGAATGTGTCCTCCTGGACACTGCGATGCGTCTGCTATATATACTTCGTGGTCAATGACGTCATGAGACCCCGCCCAGTTGTGTCCTCCCGGGCATTTTCTCTCGTCTTACTTTGTAAGTAATAAACTGAATGTCCTCTTATAATAGTATGTTAAAAAATATATGTCCGAAGATATAGAAGTCTGGTTTAGATAGTAAGTATAAAATAGATAAATTGACATCCACTGACCTCATGTTATACGGAATCAAAAGTCTGTATTAGTAAGCCAATTAAAAGCAAAATTCTATTTGTTTTTAATAAAAAGTCAAATATTTTAAATTTTGCTGTATGAATTTTTGTTTTTCTGATCCAGTGCTGAGTCGCAAGTTCAGGATGAGTGGGTCGCTGCATAATGATAATAATGATGATAATAATAATGATAATGAATAGTTTAATATTGATTGTTCTAATAATGATATACTTTGAAATGTTTTTACATATATATATATATATATATATATTATGTATATACATATATACATAGATGTGACATATATATATATATACATACATATATATATATATATATATATATATATATATATATATATATATACATATACATATATATTTATGTATATACATATATACATATATGTGACACACACACACACACACACACACACACACACACACACACACACACACACACACACACACACACACACACACACACACACACACAGACATATATATATATATATATATATATATATATATATATATATATTCATATGCATTTACATATATAGATGTGTATGTATATATGTATATATACATGTATATATACATACATAGATACATGCATAAATATACATGTATATATATATACATACATACATAAATATGTATGTATAAATTTATATCTACATATATATATATATATATATATATATATATATATATATTATATATATAATGTATTTGTATATGAATATACATGTATATACACTTATACATAAATATATACATATACATACAAACATATGCGTATATACATATATATATATATATATATATATATATATATATATATATATATATATATATATATATATATATATATATACATATACACACACACACATTTATATGTGTGTGTGTTCATATTTGTGTGATTAAATATATATAATCCATTTGTATATATATATATATATATATATATATATATATATATATATATATATATATATATATATAGGTATGAACTGATGTCGGGTTGAGAGAATGGCACGATAGAAGGGTCATAATAGGTCATACAGATAAAGTACAAAACCAGACTGGGTCGAGATGAAAAAGTCTAAAGAACCCTGCCCGAGGTCAATGGTCCCAAGCCTTTCAACGCACACACTTGTCAGGAAACGGCCGAGCAAACGCACCCTCTCCTGTGCCATTGTCGCAGATAATCGATCCAGCTTTCATTTTACGATCAGTGCAGCCAGTGCGTCAGATGACGTACATCGGTTCACTGATTCGGAGATTTCAACTCTGCTTCGCGTTATAACCCTTCCGCGTTTCGCGCGATTAATCTCCTGCAACCACCATAATGAAGTCAAGACCAAATTGCATGTAAAAGAATTAGTGTGAAAATAACCATTTTGGATATGAAAGTTTACAGACAGACACGTCACGAGTTATATCATATATATATATATATATATATATATATATATATATATATATATGAATATATATTTAGTAGATATCGTACTATCCTTCTTTCAAACTTTTAAGTATTTTATTTGTGAAAAGTTTAGGCCATTTCGGTAATCTGTAATTAGGAACTTGTCACTTAAAGTGCGAATTTTATTGATATATATATTTTATATATATATATATATATATATATATATATATATATATATATATATATATATAGCGGAAATTTAGCATATCTAGTTATTTGTTAATTTCATTTTAGCAATTGAAGCACAGTCATTTATACATTCAAACAAAAGTCTCATGAATCTTTCAGGAAGAATAGATTGATAAATCATGTAGGTATCTGTCTTATCTATGTTCATATGTAAACTTATACTTTTCTATGCGGTATATATGCACACACTAATGAGTTTGTGAAGTCTATACACTCATAGGGTCGTGCACACGAGGGAGGAGGGTTCAACACTTAAGTTTGGTTTAAATCAAAAGTTAAAAAGTAAATAATGGCTACAAGAAACCGATGCTATGTATTTAATGCATGTTATTCTGTAGGTATTATGCAAATAACTGTGGATAGATTATACAGCAACATTTTGCTAATGAAAGAGAAGCTACAATACACAGACATTTATTTGAAATTGAAACATTTTCGAATTCTTCCTTCAGAACTGAAGATAAAATCTAGGAGAATTATGAAATAAAACGTTTGTGCATTGTTTTATTTTAACATTCGTTATTATGCTAATATTCTCTAAGAAGGAATGTGCATACGATTATGAAAATGAAGACTAAATATGCCATGAACTATTCTATGAGGAAGGGATATGGGGTATTCTTTTTCTCGTATACCCTATACTGGAAGATAGTCAAGACTTACAAGAGAACATAAAGGCTAGAGT
Source organism: Penaeus vannamei (assembly GCF_042767895.1). NCBI lineage: Eukaryota > Metazoa > Arthropoda > Malacostraca > Decapoda > Penaeidae > Penaeus > Penaeus vannamei. The sequence goes on from NC_091562.1 coordinate 36,435,063, forward strand.
CAATGTCAGGGTGCATTTTCCAGGATTGGGATAAAGATATTTCATATGATTTTAATTATTTTATTTCGAAAAAGGTTGTTGGTTTTGAATGTACGTTTTATCATGTACACCTTTTTCAGATGATGTGATTCGTTTTTCACTGTGTGTGTAATTTTCAATATGCTTTTTTATTTAGCATTTTCGGGAACTGTTATCTCAACTTTATTTTCTTTCATTTCACTCAGGTTGGTAACCACATCCTTCATGTTGGATTCAGAGACGACTCCAACGGATGAGTTTCCATCACAAAGTGTTATTTTTTTTGTGAGGATCAAGGACGACAGGAAAGTTGGAGTTACTCTTCGTCGATCTTGATGACGGGGGCGCCGACGAGGTTAGGGTAGTGGGCGTATGGAAGGCCATGGGCATATGGAAGGCCATAGGCATAAGGAAGGCCGTGGGCGTAGGGAAGGCCGTGGGCGTAGGGAAGGCCGTGGGCGTAGGGGAGGACGGAGTGGGAGAGAGCAGTGTAGGTGACGGGCTTGACGTTGACCACGGGCTGCACGTACTTGACGGCGGGCACGGAGATCTCGTGCTCCTTGGTGGTGAGCTCGATCTTGGTGGTGTCGGCGGGGGTGTTGGCATCGACCGGCTCGAACTGCTGGGTCTCCACAGTTTGCTTGGTGACGGTGGGCACGGCGTGCAGGTACGGGAGGGGGATCTCCACGTCGCGGCGACGACGACGTGCCTCTTCTACAGCTGGCTCCTGTTCAGCCTTGTGGAAGATGTAGGGGAACTCGGTGGCCTTGAGAGTAGCGTCGGCGTTGAGGATGTAGGGATAGGCAGCGTGGTGGAAGGCGTAGGGGGAAGCGACGAAGGGATGTCCGAAGGGGTGGGCGTAAGGGGAGACCAAAGGAAGGGTGTTGATGTCGGTCTTGACATGAGGGGTAGTGATCAGCTTCGCTTGAGGCAGCACCCAGGGCGCCGTGTACGGCAGCACCAGCTGTGCTGAGCAACAGGATGCAGCGACCAGAATCACCTGTCGAAAGGAAATCATGAATACAACCGCTATATAACATCATTGATAAAGAACAGAAAGTTTTCCCCTATATACATCTATATCTCTCTCTATATATATATCGTTATTTCTCTTTTCCTTGTGGTGCATACACCTAAAAATCTCCCTTAATTACAGAAGTGAACAACACAAGGAATATCTTGACTCATGAACAGTGATACTAGATGTAAGACCCTTTCTTGGTTTCAAAAATGAACTGTGAAATGTTTCCTCTCCTTCCTCTTTTCATCGAATAGAAACCTGTTTCACACTTGTTTCAAACACTTTGTGATTGGAATATTCCCATTTTTACCAGAGCCTTCATCTTTCGAGCGAATGTGTTCTTCTCCTGGACACTGCGATGCGTCTGCTATATATACTTCGTGGCTGATGACGTCATGAGACCCCGCCCAGTTGTGTCCTCCCGGGCATTTTCTCTCGTCTTACTTTGTAAGTAATCACCTGAATGTACTCTTATAATAGTATGTTAAAAGGATATGTCCAAAGATATAGAAGTCTGGTTTAGATAGTAAGTATAAAATAGATATATTGACATCCACTGACCTCATGTTATACGGAATCAAACGTCTGTATTAGTAAACCCAATTAAAAGCAAAATTTTATTTGTTATTAATAAAAAGTCAAATATTTTACATTTTGCTGTATGAATTACTGTTTTTTCTGATCCAGTGCTGAGTCGCAAGTTCAGGATGAGTGGGTCGCCACATAATGATAATGATAATAACAATAATGATAATAAATATTTTAATAATAACTGTTCTAATAATGATATACTTTGAAATGTTTCTACACACACACACACACACACACACACACACACATTATATATATATATATATATATATATATATATATATATATATATATTTATGTATATACATATATACATAGATGTGGTATATCCATCTATCTATCTATGTATCTATCTATCTATCTATCTATATGCATATGCATTTACATATATAGTGTGTGTATATATGTATACATGTATGTATATATATACATAGATACATGCATAAATATACATGTATAAATATATATACATACATGAATATATATATGTATATATATATATATATATATATATATATATATATATATATATATAATGTATATGTATATGAATATACATGTATATACACTTATACATACATATATACATATAATACAAACATATGCGTATATGCACACATATATATGTACATATATGTGTGCGTGTGTGTTCATATTTGTGTGATTAGATATACATAATCCATTTGCATATATATATATATATATATATATATATATATATATATATATATATATATATATATATATATATATATATATATAGGTATGAAATGATGTCGGGTTGAGAGAATGGCACAATAGAATGGTCATAATAGGTCGTACAGATCCACTACAAAATCAGATGAAAAAAGATGAAAAAAGCCTAAAGAACCCTGCCCGAGGTCAATGGTCCCAAGCCTTTCAACGCACACACTTGTCAGGAAACGGCCGAGCAAACGCACCCTCTCCTGTGCCATTGTCGCAGATAATCGATCCAGCTTTCATTTTACGATCAGTGCAGCCAGTGCGTCAGATGACGTATATCGGTTCACTGATTCGGAGATTTCAACTCTGCTTCGCGTTATAACCCTTCCGCGTTTCGCGCGATTAATCTCCTGCAAGCACCATAATGAAGTCAAGACCAAATTGCATGTAAAAGAATTAGTGTGAAATTCTATAACCATTTTGGATATGAAAGTTTGCAGACAGACACACGTCACGAGTTTATATATATATATATATATATATATATATATATATATATATATATATATATATATATATATATATATATATTTTTTTTTTTTTTTTTTTTTTTTTTTTTTTTTTTTCACAGAAGATATCATACTAATTTCCTCTTTCAAAATTTTAAATATTTTGTTTGTGAAAAGCTTAGGCCATTTCGATAATCTGTAATTAGGAACTTGTCATTTAAAATGATAATTTTATTGATCTATTAAAAAAAGGAAAATCAGTACATATAGTTATTTGTTAATTTCATTTTAGCAATTGAAGCACAGTCATTTATACATTCAAACAAAAGTCTCACGAATCATTTAGGAAGAATAGATTGGTAAATCATGTAGGTATCTGTCTTATCTATATTCATATCTAAACTTATACTTATCTTTGCGGTATATATGCACACACTAATGAGTTTGTGAAGTCTATACAGTCATAGGGTCGTGCACACGAGGGAGGAGGGTTCAACACTTTAGTTTGAATCAAAAGTTAAAAAGTAAATAATGGCTTCAAGAAGCCGATGCTATGTATTTAATATATGTTAGTCTGTACGTATTGTGTAAATTGCTGTGGATAGATTATAACTACAATAAAATTTTACTAATAGAAAACCTACAATACACAGACGACATTTATTTGAAATTGAAACAAGTTTTGAATTCTTCTTTCAGACTTGAAGATGGAATCCAATGATTCTATCATGAAAGTATATACTTACTATGCCATAAACTATTCTATAAGAAAGGGATATTCTTTTCTTGTATACCATTTACTGTAAGGTAACCTGAGTTTGCAAGAATTTCAGATGGATCTAAAAGTCTAGAGTAACTGTCAGGGAACATTTTCCAGGATTGGGGTAAAGATATTTCATGTGATTTTAATGATTTTATTTCGAAAAAGGTTGATTTTGAATGTATATTTCATCATATACACCTTTTTCATATGATGTTCTGATTTGTTTTTCACTGTATGTAATTTTCAACATGGTTTTTATTTGTCATTTTCGGGAACTGTTATCTCAACTTTATTTTCTTTCATTTCACTCAGGTTGGTAACCACATCCTTCATGTTGGATTCAGAGACGACTCCAACGGATGAGTTTCCATCACAAAGTGTCATTATTTTTTTTGTGAGGATCAAGGACGACAGGAAAGTTACTCTTCTTCGTCGATCTTGATGACGGGGGCGCCGACGAGGTTAGGGTAGTGGGCGTATGGAAGGCCATAGGCATAGGGAAGACCGTGGGCGTAGGGAAGACCGTGGGCGTAGGGAAGGCCGTGGGCGTAGGGAAGGCCGTGGGCGTAGGGAAGGACGGCGTGGGAGAGAGCAGTGTAGGTGACGGGCTTGACGTTGACCACGGGCTGCACGTACTTGACGGCGGGCACGGAGATCTCGTGCTCCTTGGTGGTGAGCTCGATCTTGGTGGTGTCGGCGGGGGTGTTGGCGTCGACCGGCTCGAACTGCTTGGTCTCCACAGTTTGCTTGGTGACGGTGGGCACGGCGTGCAGGTACGGGAGGGGGATCTCCACGTCGCGGCGACGACGACGTGCCTCTTCTACAGCTGGCTCCTGTTCAGCCTTGTGGAAGATGTAGGGGAACTCGGTGGCCTTGAGAGTAGCGTCGGCGTTGAGGATGTAGGGATAGGCAGCGTGGTGGAAGGCGTAGGGGGAAGCGACGAAGGGATGTCCGAAGGGGTGGGCGTAAGGGGAGACCAAAGGAATGGTCTTGATGTCGGTCTTGACATGAGGGGTAGTGATCAGCTTCGCTTGAGGCAGCACCCAGGGCGCCGTGTACGGCAGCACCAGCTGTGCTGAGCAACAGGATGCAGCGACCAGAATCACCTGTTAAAAAAAAAAAAAAAAAAAAAAAATACAACCGCTATATAACATAATTGATGAAAAACAAAAATATTTTCGCTCCATATACATATATACATATATATATATATATATATTCATACATATATATATATATATATATATATATATATATATATATATATATATATATATATATATATATATATATATATATATATATATATATATATATAGCGTTATTTCACAGGTCGAGTAGCATACGATTTTTTCTTTTGTGTTCCCTACACCTAAGAATCTCCCTTCAATCAAATTGAAACCTGTTTCACACTTGTTTCAAACACTGTGATTGGAATATTCCCATTCTTACCAGAGCCTTCATCTTTCGAGCGAATGTGTCCTTCTCCTGGACACTGCGATGCGTCTGCTATATATACTTCGTGGTCGATGACGTCATGAGACCCCGCCCAGTTGTCCTTCCGGGCATTTTCTCTCGTCTTACTTTGTAAGTAATAAACTGGATGCATTTTTATAATGTATTATGTTGAAAGGAAAAAATCTTATCTAAAGGTATTGAAGTCTGGATTAGATGGCATAAGATAGATAAATTGACATCTACTGACCTCATGTTACATGGAATCAAACGTCTGTATTAGTAGACCCAATTAAAAGTAAAAGTATATTTATTTTTAATAAAAAAATAAAATATTTCATATTTTGCCGCATAATTGTTTGATTTTCTGACATTCTGGGCCAGCCCGTTGAAAGAAAGAAAGAAAAAGAAAAAAAAAAAACGATTTCATACTTCAAATAAACATAAAAGTCAAACATAAGTTATCATTTAAAAAATAATAACTACTGTTAACTTTGCATATGTTTGTAATAGAAAGCATGATATTTCTGAGGAGAAAGAAAATGATTAAAAGAACTGATCGATGGTTCAGTGCCCAAGGTCAGGGTTCGTCGAAGTAAGGGTCGCAAGTTCAGGGTCAATGGGTCGCCACATAAGGATAATGATGATATTAATAATGATGATAATACTGATTGTTCTAATAATGATATACATTTAAATGTATGCACACACATAAATATAGATATTTATATTCATATACACAAATATGTATAATAAATATATAAATGCTTATATATATTCATATGTATTTACATATATGGATGTAAGTGTGTATATATATATATATATATATATATATATATATATATGTATGTATATATATATATATATAATATATATATATATATATATATATATATATATATATATATATATATATATATATATATATATGTACATAAATATTTATGTATATGTATATAATTACATATATATAATATATATATACACACACACATATATATATATATATATATATATATATATATATATATATATATATATATATATATATGTAAGCACACAATATACATATATATGTACACTTATATACATATATATATACACACACAGATGTATACATACCTACACACACACACACACACACACACACACACACACACACACATATATATATATATATATATATATATATATATATATATATATATATATATATATATATATATTTATATATATATATGTATTCATACATACATATATATGTGTGTGTGTGTGTTTATGTTTGTATATAAATATATATATATATATATATATATATATATATATATATATATATATATATATATATATATATATGCCTATGTATAGGTATGAACTAATGTCGAGTTGAGAGAATGGCACGATAGAAGGGTCATAATAGGTCATACAGATAAAGTACAAAACCAGACTGGGTCGAGATGAAAAGCCTAAAGAACCCTGCCCGAGGTCAATGGTCCCAAGCCTTTCAACGCACACACTTGTCAGGAAATGGCCGAGCAAACGCACCCTCTCCTGTGCCATTGTCGCAGATAATCGATCCAGCTTTCATTTTACGATCAGTGCAGCCAGTGCGTCAGATGACGTATATCGGTTCACTGATTCGGAGATTCCAACTCTGCTTCGCGTTATGACCCTTCCGCGTTTCGCGCGATTAATCTCCTGCAACCACCATATTGAAGTCAAGACCAAATTACATGTAAAAGAATTAGTGTGAAATTCTATAACCATTTTGGATATGAAAGTTTGCAGACAGACACACGTCACGAGTTTATATATATATATATATATATATATATATATATATATATATATATATATATATATATATATATATATATATATATATATATATATATATATATAAACAGAAGATATCATACTAATTTCCTCTTTCAAATTTTTAAGTATTTTAGTTGTGAAAAGCTTAGGCCATTTCGATAATCTGTAATTAGGAACTTGTCATTTGAAGTGCGAATTTTATTGATCTATTAAAAAAAGGAAAATCAGTACATATAGTTATTTGTTAATTTCATTTTAGCAATTGAAGCACAGTCATTTATACATTCAAACAAAAGTCTCACGGATCATTTAGGAAGAATAGATTGATAAATTAGGTAGGTATCTGTCTTATCTATGTTCATATCTAAACTAATACTTATCTGTGCGGTATATATGCACACACTAATGAGTTTGTGAAGTCTATACAGTCATAGGGTCGTGCACACGAGGGAGGAGGGTTCAACACTTTAGTTTGAATCAAAAGTTAAAAAGTAAATAATGGCTTCAAGAAGCCGATGCTATGTATTTAATACATGTTAGTCTGTACGTATTGTGTAAATTGTTGTGGAGATTATAACTACAATAAAATTCTACTAATAGAGAACCTACAATACACAGACGACATTTATTTGAAATTGAAACAAGTTTCGAATTCTTCTTTCAGACTTGAAGATGGAATCCAATGATTCTATCATGAAAGTATATACTTATTATGCCATAAACTATTCTATAAGAAAGGGATATATTTTTCTTGTATACCATTTACTGTAAGGTAACCTGAGTGTGCAAGAATTTCAGATGGATCTAGAAGTCTAGAGTAACTGTCAGGGAACATTTTCCAGGATTGGGATAAAGATATTTCATGTGATTTTAATGATTTTATTTCGAAAAAGGTTGATTTTGAATGTACCTTTCATCATGTACACCTTTTTTCAGATGATGTTCTGATTTGTTTTTCACTGTATGTAATTTTCAATATGTTTTTTATTTGTCACTTTCGGGAACTGTTATCTCAACCTTATTTTCTTTCATTTCACTCAGGTTGGTAACCACATCCTTCATGTTGGATTCAGAGACGACTCCAACGGATGAGTTTCCATCACAAAGTGTTATTTTTTTGTGAGGATCAAGGACGACAGGAAAGTTGGAGTTACTCTTCTTCGTCGATCTTGATGACGGGGGCGCCGACGAGGTTAGGGTAGTGGGCGTATGGAAGGCCATAGGCATAGGGAAGACCGTCGGCGTAGGGAAGGCCGTGGGCGTAGGGAAGGCCGTGGGCGTAGGGGAGGACGGCGTGGGAGAGAGCAGTGTAGGAGACGGGCTTGACGTTGACCACGGGCTGCACGTACTTGACGGCGGGCACGGAGATCTCGTGCTCCTTGGTGGTGAGCTCGATCTTGGTGGTGTCGGCGGGGGTGTTGGCGTCGACCGGCTCGAACTGCTTGGTCTCCACAGTTTGCTTGGTGACGGTGGGCACGGCGTGCAGGTACGGGAGGGGGATCTCCACGTCGCGGCGACGACGACGTGCCTCTTCTACAGCTGGCTCCTCTTCAGCCTTGTGGAAGATGTAGGGGAACTCGGTGGCCTTGAGAGTAGCGTCGGCGTTGAGGATGTAGGGATAGGCAGCGTGGTGGAAGGCGTAGGGGGAAGCGACGAAGGGATGTCCGAAGGGGTGGGCGTAAGGGGAGACCAAAGGAATGGTCTTGATGTGGGTCTTGACATGAGGGGTAGTGATCAGCTTCGCTTGAGGCAGCACCCAGGGCGCCGTGTACGGCAGCACCAGCTGTGCTGAGCAACAGGATGCAGCGACCAGAATCACCTGTTGAAAAAAAAAAAAAATCATGAATACAACCGCTATTTAACATAATTGATGAAAAACAAAAATATTTTCGCCCCATATTCATATATATATATATATATATATATATATATATATATATATATATATATATATATATATATATATATATATATATATATATATATATATATATATATATATATATATATATATATATATATATATATATATATATATATATATATATATATATATATAGCGTTATTTCACAGGTCGAGTAGCATACGATTTTTTCTTTTGTGTTCCCCACACCTAAGAATCTCCCTTCAATCAGATTGAAACCTGTTTCACACTTGTTTTAAACACTGTGATTGGAATATTCCCATTCTTACCAGAGCCTTCATCTTTCGAGCGAATGTGTCCTTCTCCTGGACACTGCGATGCGTCTGCTATATATACTTCGTGGTCGATGACGTCATGAGACCCCGCCCA